>NC_077230.1:233897695-234197695 GCF_027887165.1 Monodelphis domestica
AGCACAAGAGGGAGATTAAAAGAGCAGAACACATTCCCTACTACCTGTAGCATCTCCTATTTCTGAATGCCAATTATGTTCAATATGGCACTACAGGTTAAAAAAAAAATCCAGAACATGAGTCACATAAAAAAAACTAAAATACAAACCTTTAAAACTGGGAAAAAAACATCTGTTTTTAAGTAAAGTGGAATGTGATTCTGTTAACAAGCTAAATTATTACATATTACATAATCCATAGAAAACGAAGAATAAGAAGGGATTTGGGTATTGTTCATTACTTAGGCTGATATGGTCCTAGGGAAGAACAAACAGTAATAATGTTGAGCATCACACAAACAACTAAAAAAGTCCTGTTCTGGTTTCAACTGAAGAATATTTTAAAAACAATAACCTTCCTTTGCTATTTTTTTTGTAGTTAAACCAAACCTTTTTATGTACAAGACCAGTTTAAACCCCACCCCCTCTCCCCTTCAAACACTAGATATGGACATCCAGGAACATTCTAAAATGGAAAGTGCTTTAAGAAAGAGAAGGATTCTGTAGTGCCAGTGATATAACTGATCAGATGAGGCTATGATGCTGTTAACACTGATGGGAGCCAGTCAGGCAAGTGTGGTTTGCTTCTCCTCAGGCGTTTCCTCCAACAGCTGCATGATCAGTTCATGGAGAGGTTTGCAGATCTTTGCATAGCCCCCTCCTGTGAGATGTAGGAAATCAAACATGTCGTGGCAGGAGATGGCACCATCTGAGTGCACAAAGCCCCCATCTGTATCCAATAGCTGAACGTTGGCAAGCTTGGGCAGAGAGACTTTGAGGAGCTGATTTACCTTGGCATTCTTTTGCCTCAAGGGGTTGGGCTTTTCACCTCGAGGGAGAAGACCCTGGGGCAGCAGAGAGAAACAAACAAACAAAAAAAAGATATCAGTGACAAAATGAGCAAAACATATTCACTTGTTCTTACTTTCTGATATTTCACAAATAGTTAAATGTCATTTCTTACCACTCTCCCATCCCACTTAGGAGCTGGAAGTATTTCTCTTCACTGAACCAATGGCTTTAAATTGATCTTGTAGTATTTGAGATTAATGTTTTTACATATATGTACTATCACAGGCAGTTTATTCAAAACCAGGATGACACACTGGTTTAATTTCAAATATTAACTGAAGGACAGAGAACTCCTTGTTTGATGGATACTGAGAACATTTTCCCTCAATATACTACTACTTTCAGAATTAAGAATGTAACCCTGTTTTGTAGCTAGAAAAACCTCTCTGATCTGTTAGAACTCTGGGAAAGTTCAGAGTCCTAATAAATACATCAACCCAAACCAACTGGATGAGGAACAAGCTAGTTAAATTATTCAAGTTCAGGCCTTATTAAAGTACACTGGGAAGTCAGAACTTCTAATTTGATGTCTCTGGAAAATTCCTTACAGCTTGCACCTTTATAAAACACGGGAGGCAGGAAAGAGATCTAGTCTACCTACAACAATAGGAAAGTCTGCAACCTCCTGACAGATGAAGGGAGGTGCTGAGTGGATAATGTCACTGGGTCTGGGAAATGACAACGGGAATGGTCAGTTAGGGCAGCAGACATACACATGGGGAGGAAAGAGATTTTACCAGAGACATCCTTTCCCTTTCTCAAGGTGTTCTCATCTAAAGATTTCATAGACTCAAGAATTAATGTAACACAGATATATTGAGAATTGATATTGGGTTCTCCAGTTGCCCTGGAGATTTTAAGGTCTCCATTCATACCAAAGGGCTGCATACCAGTACAATGACTTTGGCCTGTGGCTGCCTCGTGTTAATCAACTGTACAATGGCCTCAATACCACCTGCTACCTCCTCTGCTGTATTTTCATGGTTGTTTGTTCCTACCCAAACAACGATAACCTGTAATGAAGAATAAGATAATATTATTTTATGGGGTGGCTACTGTTTAATAATGAGAAAAAAAAACTACTTCTACATGTAAATATAAGAACCACATACACAGTTCTCCATATTGTTAGGAAAAAGGGGCATAGAGATTAAAATTTTTCTGAGGTGAAAAAAAAAATTCTATCTTTAGCCTGAATCAAGCATTAAGTTTTGTTTGTCTTCATTCAGGGTTCCTGATATTATAAAACACCATTATTTAAAATAATCAGCTCAGGGGGCAGCTGGGTAGCTCAGTGGATTGAGGGTCAGGCCTAGAGATGGGAGGTCCTAGGTTTACATCTGGCCTCAGACACTTCCTAGCTGTATGACCCTGGGCAAGTCACTTGACCCCCATTGCCTAGCCCATAACCACTCTTCTGCCTTGAAACCAATACACAGTGTTGATTCTAAGATGGAAGGAAAGGATTTAAAAAATAATAACAATCAGCTCAGAAAAAAGAATATTGAAGGCTAGGGCTGATGTTCTCTTTAGTTACTTCTTGTTAACCACTTTTATATATTTGTTTTTTTAATTAAAATAAAGAAGCCATAAAATTTCTTTGTCTATGAATATAATATCTTTTTGTATAGTTAAGTAGGATGATTTTGGTTAACTATATATTTAACTACTGTAATCAATACATTGTTTTCTTTCTTTTTTAAGCCTTTACCTTCTGGATTGTGTATTGTGTATAGTACTGTGTATTGGTTCCAAAGTAGAAGAGTGCTATGGGCTAGGCAACTGGGGTCAAGTGACTTGCCCAGAATTACACAGCTGAGTTTATGTGGCCATATTTGAACCCAGGACCTCCTGTTTCTAGGCTTGGCTCTCAATCCACTGAGTCACCTAGCTACCCCCAATATATTGCTTTCTTCAGAGATAGTATAGCATAATGGATAGAAGGCTGGCTCCTGAAGTAAGGAAGACCTGGGCTCAAATCCTACCTCTGACACAAACTAGCTATGTGAACATGGGCAAATCCTTAACCATCATGTGGCTCACTAAGGCTTAATTTCAGAGAAGTTGTACAGTTTCCATGGAAATAAAATCACAGATCTGGTCCTAAATAAATATTGCTTTCTTAGTTAATTATTTATCTCAGAATTATGTTCCGAAATGAAGCTACCATTCACCCTAAAAAACATGATTTTGTTTCTTCAAATTTTCTTTAAAAATTCTTTAAAAATTAGTATATGAAAAGAATTCACTTTACTAGTTGAGTCTTACTTTACCTTAGGTTTAATATTCTCCAGTTCTCCATTCTTCAGTCTCCATAAGACATGTCTTGTTGTGTCACCACCAATCCCAAAATTCAATGCATGAAGAGGGGAAAAAAGCTCTCGCCATATCTAGAAACATGAAAACAAGTTACTTAAGTCAAAAATCAGTTGAAAAGAAATCTCAAATCACAGCACAGTTGTGAGGCATTTATTTCATTATTTCAAATGACAAAAAAACATTCATCTTCTGAATTAAAATCCGTCTGATTATAGGACTTTCTATACTAATAGGTCTCAATTCAAGAATTCACCAATAACACAATCCACTCCTTTAAGCTATGCCAACATTTATGATTAAGCTGGTTCCTTACACTCTCTTTTTTCTCTTTATGTAGCCAGCTAAAGGTGTGGAATGACAAAGAGATAGAATGTTTCAAGGGCTGAAATAATTGAAGTTCAAAGGTGGATTTAATTTTAAATGACTTTTCATTTTTGCTTTTAAACTTGTCTGACTATCCTATCTCAAAGCAGAAGTTTTTCCCAGAATTATGTAGGTTGACCTTCAATCCATCATGAAAATCTGTAATTAATAGATACCATCTATCAATATTTCAACTCCATGACTTCAACCTTTACCTCATACTGCTGTAGCAATTGCACCATGGAGTCTCCCACAAACAGGACATCAGGCTCTTTGTCTTTGCAGTCCAGGACAAATCTGTTGTGCTGGTTTGAAGAAGAAAGAATTAGAAACTGGCACTTCCCCTGTGAGATTTTTTGGCCTATAAAAAACAGTTGTCCAACCAGTTACTCTGCTGCCAATCTTTTAAACCTTTCTTTCTCTTTTCCCCTATTAGTTCATTTCTTTGGGTTAGAATTTTACAGCTTCTTTCTCTTCTACTACACTGACTATATAATTATACTATCAACAGGCATATTGTTCAAATCTTAACAGTGGGTCAATCCTAATATGAATCTTATTAGCTCAAATGTGTAAAAATATAGCAAATTGTTATTTAGGATTTTTATGGGTTTTTTTTAACTCAAGTCTCCTCAAGCTTAACTAAGGTTTATAAATTCTGTATCCTAAAGTTATAATTTCATAGATTTAGAGTGGGAAGGGACTTTAGAGGCCATCTAATCCAATTCCCTCATTTTATAGAGGAAACTGAGGCCTAGGGAGATTAAGTAACCTGCCAAAGGTTACTCAGATAGTAGCCATGGGGTGGGGTGGGGGTGGGGGTGGGGTGGTTAAGATTTGACTCAAATACTTTTATTTCTTATCATTTGCAAAGATTCATTCAAAAACAAAAAGGATTTGAAGTACAATTTAAATTCTAGCTCCTACTTCTACTAAGATGTTATGGTCACTAGACTCCCTAATCTGCCTCCATTAAATGTCTTATAAATACAATACAGACATACTATATTCATTAATGCTTTCCCCCAGTTTAAGGCAACTAGTTTGAAATCTACTAGTGATTAGTGGAAGAAAGTGTGGCACCAGGCTTTCTTAAATTGAAAGGGTCACAAGATCATACTAGAGCTGGAAGGGACCTTAAAGGTCATCTGGTCCAACCCCCTCATTTTTCAGATGAGGAAACTGAGGCCCAGGGAGGTTAAGTGACTTGCCGAAGGTTATACAGGTAAGCATCAGGGGTAAGATTTGAACCCAGGTCCTCTGACTCCAGAGTCAGTGCACTTTTTCTTGTACCACGGTGCCTTCCTAAAATAGGCAAAACAAAAAAACAAAAAACAAAAAACTTTAACTGGTAAGGAAAGGGGAGGTTTTTCTGGCCAAGACATATCATTTCATGTCTTTAATGCATGTCCTCAATAATACCAAGAAATTAGCTCATAGTTATGTGACAGTATATCTAAAGGACCACAAATTTGGAGCTTAGAGTAACCTCTGAGGCTTCGAGTACAAGCTCCTCTTTAGTTATTAAAGAGTTAAAAGGTCTCTTCCCCACAAATCCCTAGTGGCCTGACTGTCCACTGTTTTCCAACCCTAGTCATCTAAGGGCAACTCCTGGATACAGTTTCGGTTACTACACTTTAATAATGGGCATAATGGAACAGGTCCAATGAGGGGCAACTAAAAGCATCAAAACGATTAAATAGTTTCCATGATTTTTCATCTAGGTTTTAGGATATTAGGGGATGTTGAAAATGCTGAATCAATTGCGGCAACTTTTTATTAGTAACTTAAACAACACATAAGAATTTAACAAATACCAATCTACTTCCCCCTTAATCTTTGTCCATGCATATGCATGCTTTAAAAATTATTTTCAATGACAAATTCTCTCTCCTCCCCCACCCACTGAGAAGGCATGAAATATGATACACATTAAATAGCACATATATACTTGAGCATGCACATACTGAAACACAAATATGGTTTGTTTTTTTTAAAGCTCACTATTTAATATAAACTTCTGAGCCAAGTGATCAAATATTAAATCAGGGAGGGAATACAATCAAATGGAATAAAACCATCAAAGACCAGTTCACCTAATCCTGGAATATTAGAACTTGAAGACTTGAAAGAGATAGAAAATAAAATAAGCTACTATCTTATACAGGGAATGAAGTCTAGACAATGACAAAAAGAATGAACACAGGTAATTCCCATTTAAATAGTACTTTACTGTAGATACAATGTTTTCATTAATAACTGTATGAAGTAGGTAATAAAGAAAACAATCCACACAGTGCTTTTCTAGGGCATTATTATCCCCAATTTGGGATAGCAGGATGGGGGAAACTGAGGATAACTGAAGTAAAGTGACTTAAGGAAAACTTTCCACAAAAACACAGCTAGTGTGATGACCAAATTAAAAACCAGGTCTTCTGACTCCAAATACAGTGGGGGTTTTTTCTACACCAATTTGCAGATAAAATAGAAAACAGGTTCTATAAAACTTTAAATTCCTGTTCTTTAAAGTGAACTGAATTATGAATCCAAATTATGGTGAGAAAAAAATAATATATGTTATGGGCTAAAGGGGACTATTCAACTCCAAAGTCAAACATTAATGAAGGAAGTTGTTTTTAAAATCTGGTATTTTGCAATTTAATTATATTTATGCTGAGTAGCACTGAGCCATTTCTGATAACTACACTCACTAGGCCTTCTAAAAATATTACTTTCTTTCAAAGGCTTAAAAATTTGCTGAATAAAATATCTGTAAATTTACCACCTCTCCAAATAAATTCAGATTCTTACTGGTTTAATACATTCCTAGCCCTCTGAAATGATCATATTTCTCAAAGCATATTATAGTTTATTTATTCAGTAGAATGAAAGCTCCCAGAGGTTAGGGAAGGGACTATTTCATTTTTATCTTGTAATTTCAGTGCTGAGCATATAGTAATTAATAAATAAAACAGTGAGGTGAGGAACCTGTAACTGCACCCCACATACTAATTCTTATTTTATGATTTTGTTCAATAAAGGCTTGTTGCCTAAATGGGGGGAAAAAAGGCACTGCTTTGCCCACTAGGGTCCTGTTAAAAACTAAAGTGGATGACCCCATATCACATTAATAAAATGTAATACCTGAGACATCCATCGATCATCTCCTTGAATATCTTCGGCTGCATGTGGAATAGCTGCTGGGTTTGAGTCCCCCTGGCTCATTCTACACCTGAAGAAAAAGTTTATCAGTGACAGTAAGTCAATTAACAGTGTGTGGGACCATGCTAATATTTTATTAGACTTCTATCTGCCATGACTAGTTTAAGGCAGCACACTGTAGTGGGGAGAGCTGGCCTTGGAATCAGGAAGACTTAAGTTCAAACTTTACCTCAGGTATATACTGGCTGTATAAACCTTTAGTAAGTTACTTAACTTGGCCTCCAAGCAATTAAAATTTTTAAGTGTCAGGGCAGGCAGCAGATGAGCACAGGCAAAAGCTTCCTCAGAGGAGTTCTCTTTCTTTGTCTTGATCTATGATTTCACCCTTCCAGGGAATCCTTCAACAAATAAAATCCTTTTACCAAGACAGTACAAAATTCTTCTGTAATTTATAACCTTAGTTGCCTGGGGACACTGAAAGATTAAGTGACTTGCCCAGAGTCATACAGATAGTAAGAGTAAGAGATGGGACTCAACTCAGGTCTAGCTCTAGATCTAATACCCCACAATGCCACGCAGTTTCCCATGCCAATGAAAACACAGATTCAGATCAAAATGTTTTTAAAATAGTATACGCCAAATTAAAGGTTTCATTTTGCCTTTGCCTAGAAATTTTGCAACTATGGTTTATTTTTAGTAACAAGTGGGCTCTGAGACATGACCTTACTTAAGCAGCACAAATATCTAGGTACTACTATACTCTAGACAAGATTTAATTGTCTTTTAGGAACAATGCATTAAAATTAGTAGAACTATTCTGAGAGTGCTTTACAACTATATAAATTTTTCATGATTATATTTTATCTTAAGTGCAGGCGCAAGGGGATTAGCCACTTACGGATCAATGAAACCTACACAAGAGCTGTTTTGACTGCTACAGTTACAGAGTTTGGAAGAGAGCTGAAGTGATATGAATCCAGGGGTTACCTAATACTATAAAAATATCTCACTAGTGCAGAAACCACTCAAGGTTTTGTACTGATCAAAGGGTTGGGCACTGTTCTCTTACAAATGTACTGACCAATCTCCTAAAATGCCCGACTCTTTTTCAAATAAGGTCAGAGATCAAAAGGAGCAAGAACAGGAAAAATTATTTATTACTAAAGTTCAGCTAAATTAGTAATACTGACTTTTCAAAAAGTCAGTTAATAAAATCATAAAATTCCCAACCATTGGAGGATTTCTGCTACCCAAAGTTCATTTGGTTTAAAACAAACAAAAAATACCAAGATTCATAGGGGAGAACAAAAAACAAACATTCAGGTCCTACCCACCTCATCCTCATATAACAAGACTTTCCATTAAACCATCATGAATTTCATCCATTTAGCAAATATTTGTCTAGTGCTCCAACTCATAAACGAGTTGCTGTGTTAGTCCTTAAAGAACCACAATGTACATACTACACCCTGAAAATGAATTTTTTTTCTTTTTGAGCTTTAACGTATCATGTAAACTAAAAGATACAAATAAATTTGAAGGAAAATCAGTCTGAGGTCAGTGAGGTCCAATATTCCAAAGGATCTGGGACTTCACTGAAGAATGTAAATATCAAGTAATTATTAAGTATCTGTTATGTGCTAGTATTGGTTATTTTTTCACATTAATTACAATTATTCTATCAAATGTACTTTTCCTTGACCCTAGGATATTTATTCATCAACTCAAAAGACTTGTGGAATATTTGAACTAGAAGAGGCATAGAAATCACCTAATCCAACCCTTCATTTTACAGATAAAGATTGGAGAAAATTGGATTGGCCAGTTACTATTTCTATAGACTAACAGAACTTTTGAACCTAAATTAGAAATTGATTAAATGAAGACTGAGTTTTCATTATTAATCTGATATTGAAAGAAAATCCTAATCATTAATGCAATCTTTTCAGCGGGAGTTATCCCAAATTATTTTTCAAGGTTAAAATATTTGTTTATTAAATAACTGGACTCTAAAGATTATAAAATACAGTATATGGCATTATGATAGATACTGTTGCATACATTTATACTTCTGAAGAATTACAGGGATATTCTTATGAAACAAATTGATTGCTATTCTAATTCATTTCCCTTTTTTGTGTTTAGGTTTCAATAATTCTTCTTTAGGGACAAGTCATCAATTTGAACAATAAAGACTGGGATAAAGACCCAACCCATGCCTGGTATTGCCAAGATGACTTGATTAGTCAAGTCCACTCTGGCTATAGCATGTTCCACAACAGGAAGGGCTAACAGTATATGTGCTGGATATAATATTCTTAATTTTAAAATACAATATTCTAATTGAAAAGAAATTTTTGCACTTATATCAAAGTCATTCTAATTTGTAAACTACAAATAGAAGCAATCTTCTACTGTACAATTAAATCAATAGTTATAGAATTTATTTGACAATCTGAAAAACAGCACTGATGAGGTCACATCTGGGCCAAATAACATAAATGAATTTAAGGGATCACAGATTTGAAGCAGAAATGGCTGTCAAAGACCACATAGTCCAATCCTCTCTTTTTTATAGAGAGGAAACCATGATCAAGAGAAGTTTGTTCAAGGTTTATATTCAAGTCCTCTGATTCCAAAATGACTGCCATTCCACTATGCCACAGACTGATTCCCTAGAGAAGACCTGGCATCTCTATTATAATGGTTTTGAGTATAGGCTTTATTATTTACTATCTGTGTGATCACAGGAAAGATATGACCTCAATGAGTTGTGTTTCCTCATCTGTAAAGTGGAGATAACACTACTTTACCACTTACCTCACAAAGTTGTTATAGGGGAAAAAAACACTTTGTAAACTGTAAAATGCTACAACTGCACAGTGAAAATGGTGCTAGATTTGCAATCTGAGGATTTCTGTTCAAATGTCAGGTCTACCACTTACTAGCTATGTACCCTTGGTCAAATCACATCACCTTTCTGGGTCTGTTTTCCTCATTTGAAAATGGAAGTGGTATTTCCATCTCTAAATCCTATGATTTATGGGTCATCTCTTCATGAAATTAGCTATTATATATCTAAAAAATTCTCAAAGGAGTCAGATCTAGAAGGGACCTTTGAGATCAACTACTCCAATCTCTTCAGTTTGCAGAGGAAAAAGTTGAGGCCCACAAAAGTAAAGCCTAGTAACAAATGACAAGCACTGAAACCCAAGTTTGCTGATTTTCAGGCCAGTATTTCTTCTACCATATATACCATGATGCTCCACACAGGAACTGTAAAGGAGTGTAATCCAAATTTATGAAGCTTCAATTAGAGTATGGTGGCAGTTTGTTGGGACATTCTCTAAATAGATGGATAGATGAAAGAAAGAAATGAAAATAAAAACAAAAATTTAAAAAAAATGTTAAAAGTATTAGGATTGTTCTTTTGGATCTTTTTTTTTTTTAAAGCCCTTACCTTCTGTTTTATAATGAATATTAAGTATCACTTCTAAGGCATTAGAGTTGTAAGGGCTCAGTAATTGGGCTTAAGTGATTTGCCCAGGGACACCCAACTAGGAAGTGTCTGAGATCAGATTTGAACTTTTGAATTCTCTTGATTCCAGGTCTAGTGGTGTATCGACTGTGCTACCTAGCTATCCCAAGACTGTTCCTTTGTTCAGCATTTAAAGTCTTTTACAACTTGGCTCCAACCTACCTTTTCTAGTTTTTACACATACTCTATAGTGCATCCAAGCTAACTTGGTTCTCTTTGCCCATAACTTTCCATCTCCTGTCCCCTGCCTCTTAACAGTCTGGCTGTACCCTACTCCTAAAATTCATTTCCTCCTGTCCTCCACTTCCCAGAATCTCTAGTTTCCTTTAAGTCAACAAGTATTTATTCAAAGTTTAGCTCATGTGTCACCTATATAGAAACCCTTTTCTGATCCTCTAGATCCAGCTGCTTGGACCTTCTCCCAAATTACACTGTATTTATTTTTTACATATTTTGCAAAAAAAAGCTCCTTGAAGGCAAGAACAGCTTCATTTCTATTTTTGTGTTCCTAATGCCTAACACACGTTGAGTCCTTAATATATGTTTGTTGTTTGATTTAAAAGCCCCTATCTCTCCCACTGTCTATGATTTCTATATTCAGCTGATGTTCATTATTTGAATTCTAGATTTAGACTCACCTAATCATGTAGAAGCAGTCTTAGCATAATATCATTATGCTTTGGAATAGAAGAGCCAGCAGGTGTTGAACATAATAAAATAGAACTGGATGTAGCCCTTTTATCTACCAGAATATGATAATGGCATTGTTAGCAACACTGCATTTTGGGGTTTACAACACATTTCTCTTGTGAGGTAGGTAGCACAAATAGTCAGAACTTGATTTTATACATGAGGAAACTTAGGATCAGAGATGTTAAGTGACTTCTCTAAGATTATGCATCTGATTAAATAAAGAGCCTGAACCTGGAACCCAAGGCTTTTGACTCCAAGTCTAGTGTTCTTTACAATGTATCTCAAAATTTTCATACTTCATAATGTTCTTTTTGCACAAAATCACTGGGTCTTGGAATAGTTATAGGGCAAACCGTTAACACAATCTTAACAGAGTTTAAGTGGTTAAAACAATAGGTACAAAAGCACAACTTCAATTCTCTTTTAAACTTAATACATGTCTATTTCCCTACCTATATAGATAGGTTTAAAAAGCCTAACCATTTTAGGTCTTTCACTACTCGGTATTTTCGACAATTTGTCTATGTGGAGTAACACCTAAAATACTAGGTATTGTTAAGGTGAAAATTAAATTATAAGCTATAATTGAGAGCTCTACTTTAATGTAAAAATTATGTCTGCCTTATAGTCACTATGATGACATCAACAGGAAATATTTTTTATATTTATACCTTCACCTGACATCTCTACTTAGTTGTTTACCTTTATCTCTGCTCAAAGCAACCAACCAAAATGGCACTTCAACTTTAGTCTCATTTTGGTTTAAAGAAATAAGTATTTTTCTAAATTCATTCCAACTAGTTTGATCATAAATCATAAGACTATAAGATTTAGGCCTGCAGGGACCAGTTTAACCCTTCCATTCTACAGAATTAGGAAACCGAGGGCTAAAAAGGTAGTAATTTGGCCAAAACTACACAGCTACTAAGTGTTCTGAATTTGATTCCAGGTACTCCTGTGCCAAATTATATATGTATGTATGTGTGTGTGTGTGTGTGTGTGTGTGTGTTAGATTTCCAGTATTTCCTGCTGTAAAATAATCTATCACCTAAATAAATTACTATTGTTATTACTACTTTGCTAGATTATATACAGAAAGAAATTGGAAAAGACAATGTTAACTTCTACTAAACTTCTAATGAATTTTTTACACTCAAGTTTATTTACATTCTAAGGTCCCATTATCTCAATTTTCTCATCTTTAAACAGAAATGTTCTGAATAGAGAAACTGAGGAACAGAAAAATGACTTCTCCAAGGCCATACATCAGGTAGAACTGGGAGTAGAGCACAAAATATTCTTAAACTAGCTAGTGTGTTGCTATGATTACAAGGCCACCCTTTTTCCTCCTACACAAGGGCAAAGTATCTTGGTGAAATCTTGTTTCTTTGTGATTTCAAACACTTGAATTTTGTATATTTCTGCCAAACTCAAATCTTCCAATACAAAGTAGCTTTCAGTTTTCCCAGAGTGGCTTGTTTTAAGAAACATTTTTTTGGGCAGCACAGAAAGAAAAATTCCAGTAGCTTGTGAATTCTACTTTTCAAGAACCAAGTATAAGAAGGATGACCAAGGAAAATGCATGGCAAAAGATTCATATTATATAAGCATCAGACTCAGTAAATTATTTGATCCCTAATAACAAAACTGAAGAATGATTCAGTTAACATGTAGGGCAATTTGTGCTGTCATATAACCCCTAGTAATATGGGGGCTTCAGACTCAGTATTAAGGAAGTACATAACATACTGACCTCTAGAATAGCAAAATTGTAACTAGCATTATAAAATATGTACCCACAGAGAACGATCTGGTGCCCCTTGTTACCCCATGCTGTTCCCATAATCATCCCTGGGGGCAGCTAGTCATTACACTGTGTGATCACAAACAGCAGGCTCAGTAAGAGAGGCCCAGCAGTTTACAGATAAAAGGTTTAAAGAACAAGGGGTCTATAAACTCGCCACAAGACTACATCCCAGAGAAGTCAAGGACTATCCATTAAAATGTTCTCTGGAAAGACATAAGGTAGCAGATTCTGAGATTTAGCAGAAATGGTAACTGGAAAAATCTCTTAAGGTCATTTTCTTAATTCCACTATTTTGCATCTTCATACATAATTTATTCTTAACTATCTAAGGCAGTTACACCACTGATGCTCAGAATGCTTACTCCAGCCTGGAGTATTATGCCTAATCAGAACACAGCATCAACAATAAAGAATTATAAATTATCACTCAGCTGGATGTTTCTCTAAATTGAACTAGAAAACAACTGAGGGGGTGGGGGTTGAACTAAGGCTCAAAAGATTCAGAATGTTTCCATTCTGACCTAAAGACTCCTATTTTGTTTCAGAAGGGAAGGTGCAATGGTGCAGCCCCTTCTTAAATGTTCCACTTCCAGTGAGCACTAGTGGGTGGGTCCCATGGCTCTAGCACATCATAATTTATTACCAAATGCCCTGGCAGATAAATTAAAAGCACAATGGTCTGCTCTCTTTTCTCTCCATTACTATCTTTATAACCAAACAATGCATTTGGGATTAGAACTCAAGAGACACAAGACATAATCAAATGCAAACAAGGCTGAATTTTCTCCTTCCTTTTCTCCCCATGACATGCCTCTATCCTCATATTTGAAGGGACATCAAATCAAGGCACTACAGCCAGACCCTTCTTCACTTTCCCCATGAGTAAGGAGCATTAAAGAAGCCATGGCCACTGATACTCCCAGATTTTTCTTTTGGTGACCAAAAAAAAGATGCTTGCCTGAGAGTGGGAACTCTCAGAAGGAGGGATACCAATATAAAGTGAATAAATTATACAGCCCTATATAAACCTTTTTTCTTTAAAATTAACAGAAGAAAATTATTTATAAAATTAATAAATGTGACCTTAAGGAAACAATTTCTCTGGACCTGGTTCCTCATCTGTAAAATGAGGACAGCTAGAAGCACTTCAAGACCTGATTTCAAATCCTGCCTCTGACACTAGCTGTATGACCCTGTTCCTCATATGTTAAATGAAGGAGTTGGACTCTATAGGCTTTAAGGTCTCTTCCAAAGTTAAGGTGGCTGGCCTAAAGCCAACTCTTTTTTGTCATGGACCCTTTTGGAAATGCAGGGAAGTCTATGGACCCTTTCTCTAAATGTTTATAAAAGTATAAAATAAAATACATAGTATTATGAAGAAAACCAATTATAGTGAAATATAGTTATCAATTTTTTAAAAAGTCCACAAAGCCCAGGTTAAGAACCTCTGATCTTGAATGGGGCTCTTAATATCCCCCATCTCCTCCTCTTAACATTCCAGGAGTCAGTCTATGAATTTCATCCTGAGAGGTGAGAGGTGGTGGGGAGAGAAGTTTAGAATGAGTTGGAATGATAGATTTTTCAAGAGAGAAAGGTGTGGGAACTGAGCGCAGAGGGACCAGGGTGGCAGCCCTGGCCTCTCATCACATTTAGGACTTCTGCTCCTTAGGATGGAGGGAGGCCAGAATCAGGGACTCAAAACTCAGGGATGGCAGGGAAAAGGCCACCAGCAGGTGGAGGACTGCTGGGGGGAGGCGTCGGCCGGGAAGTGAGTCGAACCGGTCCCAGGGGCTCGGGGAGGAAGAGGCGAGGGCCAGGGGGCCTACTCTGGGGCCTACAGCCAGGGGGGACATAAGAGATGCACACCCCAATCTGGGGGACGGGCAGTGGGCATCAGGGTCTCGAGGGACAAGTGGGGAAGCAGGCAGGCCGGAGGCAGGAGAAGAGTGGAGAGACATCTCACTCGGGTCGGGGGCGAGATGGGGGAGTCCGAGGGAGGGGGAGGGGTTGGGGGAAGGGAGGAATGGAGGAGGGGAGGCCGCAGGCTTCTTACAATAACAAGGCGCCGCCCCCGCCCAATCCTCCAGGCCGGCTGGCCGGCCGGACTCCACAACCCCAGCTGCACTCACTCAGGCGGAGGGTCCGAAAGGGCCCCAGGCGGCGGCGGCGGGTGGGCGCGTCTGTTTCTCGCTCGGTCCCGTCGGCCCCGCTCAGGCGCGTCCCTCCTCCGGCCCCAGCACCACCAGTAGCAGCGCCTCCACTTCCGCTTCCCGCCTGCCACTCACGTAGATGGCGTCCGGAAGTCCCGCCTCCATACGATCCTTCCATCAGATTTCCCATCCTCCTCCCCTCCCCCGCCCTTTTGCAGTTTTTCTCCTCCCGCTCTTCTCGCTCCCCTCCGCCCCTCACTGCCTCCTTCCCCTCCCATTTTTTTGTCCCTTCCCCCAGTTTTTCTCCCATTCCTCCCCCAACTCCCTTTTGATTCTCTGTAGCCTCCTTTTCTCCTCTCCTTTCCCTTTCTCCCTTTCCTTCCCTCCCTCTTTCCTTCTCACATCCTCTACTCTGCTGTACTCCTTCTCTTTCCATTCCCTCTTTCCTCCACTCTTCCTTCTACCCTCACCTCTCCCATCCTTCTTTCTCCCTCCATAAATTCACTTCTTCCTCCTTTTCTTAACTCCCTTCCCTTACTGCCTGCCTTTTTCACCTTTCCCACTCTTTCTCTTCTCTTCTAGCTTCTCATCCTTAGCATCACTTTTGTCTTCTTCTCCTATTACTTTTCCTTTCCCTCTCTCCTCTTTTCCTTTTCTCTTTCCTCTACTACTTCTCATTTTCTGGTGACTAAGGTAGATAGACCACTAGGCTTAGAGTCAGATACACCTGAGTTCAAGCCTCAGACATTTACTACCTGCATGGCCCTGACAAGTAGTCATTTAACCTCTGTTGGCCTCAGTTTCCTCAGTAGTAATAAAAGTAATAGCATCTGCCTCCTAGGGTTGTTGTGAGAATAAAATGAAATAATGTTTGTAATGCTTAGCATAATGTCCCACAGTAGGCTTTATTTAAATGCTTATTTCCTTCTGTTCCTCCTCCCCTCACTGTTCATTCAAGAATTTCCCCATCTCAGATGTTAAGGTAAAACAAAATATAAGCTATCCAGCAGAAACAATAAAGTTATCCAAATCACCAATAAGTAGAGAAATGAAAAGTGTTCCAAGTCACTAAAAATGAGAAATACAAATTAAAGTAACTGAAGTTTCCTCTCATACCCATCACTTTGGCAAAGTTGACAAAAAAGGAAAATGATATGTTGGAAGGGCTGCCATAGGATAATAGTAACATTGATACATCATTGGTACAGTTATGAATTAACAGTTCTAGGGAACAATTTGAACTATGTATGCCCTAAAAATTACTATAAAATGAGCATACCTTTTGACCCAAGTATACCATAACTAAGTAGATGTTAAACTAGAGAACCTCTGCAATCCTTTAAAATTCCTAATGTCTAGGATTTTTCCTTGTACACACAAATATGCAATAACTATAAGATATGAATAAAATAATAACTAAGTGGCATTGTGGATAGAAAAATGAACCTAGATTTAGGAAGATCTGTTTAAATCCAGCCTTAGGTCTTAGTAGCCAAGAGATAAAAGAAAGAGGAAAAGGTCCTAAATGTACAAAAATATTTATAGCAGTGTTTTTTGTAGAGGCAAAGATCTAAAAACTAGAGGGTTCCCATCTACTGGGGAACAAAGTATTGTATATGAATGTAATGGAATATTAATTGTACCTTAAAAAATAATGAAGGGACAGTGTCAGCAAAACCTGGAAGACTTGTATGAGCTGACACAGAGTGATGTGAACTAGGCCAGAAAAGCACCATACTTTAACAATATTATAAAAATTAATAATTTCAAAAGATTTAAGAACCCTGATCAACCTAATGATCAATCATGATTACTGAGCACCTTCACTGAAGAATGCTATTCCACTTCTTTATAAAAAAGGTGATAAACTAATATGCAGGATGAAACACATATTTTGGGGCATGACCAGTGTGGGAATTTGTTCTGTTATACTATGCATATTTATTACAAAGATGTTGTCTTTACAGTGAGGGGAAAGAGGTAAGAGAGAAAAATATAGATGCTTGCAAATTGAAAAAAGTTAAAGTTTAAAAAAAAAACAATCCCCCCTGCTTTTTTCTCTTTTCCCTGATGCATATACTGGATTTTATCATCTCTCCTTTTCCATGACAGAATCCCTGAATTCTACACTGTCACCACCCTGCCATCAGGACACTTTGTAGTACTACAAGTCATTACCTGAGACAGTCAATTAGTCCTCACTCTTCTCTGCATAGATGAATCTCTCAGGGAGCTGAGAGAGAGAGCAGAGGAAAGGGAAAAATCTCTAGACTGAAGTAGAAAAGAAGTACAAATCTCCTTCAAAGTCCTCCTCTGATCTGAAGGTGACCCTGGGCCCTATCAACAATAGATGTTCTCCCAGTTTTTTACTCATTTAGAAAGACATTCACTAAGGACCTCTGACAGAATGTGGGTCCTTCAGGACCAACCTGGCTAAGTTCAGAGATGAACACTGCCTGAAGGTTGGCCATCAGGTAGGTGGGTCATCTTTTGCACTCATGAAATCATGGATCTTTTGAAATCCTGAAAGCACAAACTCATAATGGGGGGAGAAGTGAGGAGAATAAACATTTATATAGTACTTTCTAGATGCCAGGCACTGTACCAGCCACTTAGCTTATAGGAGATACTTTTCCAAATATAATCTCATTTGATCCTTACTGTAACCTTACTGTAAGTTGAAGAAACTGAAGAGGACTAAGATAAAATTATTTGCCCAGGATCATATAGCAGCTAAATGTCAGGGATAAGATTTAAACTCAAGACTCTAGGATTCCAGGTCTAGTGCTCTATCTGTTGTGCTGCCAGCTGTCTCTCAACTCATAAGTAGAATATTATCTCCATTGATCATAGCAATAGTCAATATTTCTTGGAGCATCTATGTGGCTCAATGGATAAAGCTAGTCCTGGAACTGGGGTGGAGGCAGTACTGGGTTCAAATATGACCTCAGACATTTTTTAGCTGTATGACCTTAGGTAAATCATTTAACCCCAATTGCCTAGCCCTTACCACTCTTCTGCCTTGGAATGAATATCAATTCTAAGACAGAAGGTAAAGGTATATAGATATATAGAGATACATATAATTTATATTTATTTATCACAAAGGGAGGGAGAAAGATATATGAGATAGATCCTTATTATAATCAAACAGTTTCCAGTGTGGTAGAGAAGATGAGTGAGAGGAAAGTTACTATATAAGGAGAGTATATACTCTCCATTTAATACTTCCAATGCCTTTGGGCCTTTACTCAACTGATCCCAGGCTCAGAATACCTTCTCCCACCTTGGCCTACCAATCTTACCCATTAAGGCTCCTCCTGGCTACCACCACCTCTATGGAGCCTTACAGTTCAAATGAACAGATCTTGAATAACGCTTTGTATCTTTCTAGTATTCCAGGGCTTAACCCAGAGCCAGGGGTAAGGCAGGCCCACTGACAGTTGGTTTGTTGACTTAACTTTCTTTCACGTGCACATATCTAATTCACCGAGGAGGGGCAGACAACTGGAGTTGAGAAGACCTGGGTTCACTACTTCTGACTTGAGTCATGTGATCAAATGCAAGCCATTTAAACCCTTTAAGTCTCAGTTTCCTCATCTGTAGAAAAATAATGATAGCAAGTATTTATTTAAACCTTTAAAGGGGCAGTTAGGTGGCTCAAGTTCATATACCCCAGTTTAAATATCCTTGTTCTAGACACTTTCCAGTCTAAATACTCAATTGTAATCTCCACAAATACGACAACTTGACTTATAATTTCTATTTCCCCAAGGTAGAAGGTTGTAGTGAAAATGTTGGAGGACACAGAAAACTCAGAAGGATTCCCCTAAACCTGTTTGGCCAGACTATCTCTGATGAATAAAGATGACATTCCCATTCCACCCCTCTGAGATTTGCATATTTTCTGAAAAACAATTTCTTCAACCCAGTCGCCTGTTCTTGCCAGTCACAATGTCAACCTCAGCTCCACCCCCCCCCCCAAGGCACAGAAGTCACCACCTCTGGCCCTCTCAAAGTCACCTGTAAGTTACATATCACCTGTCCCCTAGTTTGTCAAGTATTCAGCCCTCTCATAAAACCAATAAACCCCGACTTTTTGTCACTTTAGGCAGACACACTACCCCTGGGGTGTTGCCTCCCAGCCATCAATCTTCCTAATAAATCTTTTTAGCTTTATTGGGGTACCTGTATAATTACTTAAGTGAAAAATACGCCAGAATTAGGACAATTCTCTTCATAAAAGAAAGAGTACTCACTGGTCCCAATGTCAGAAGACCCAAGTTAGGTCCTGACTGCCGCTTCTTCAGACCTCTTCCCTCCATCACCATCATCCCTGCTCACAGACAGCCTGATTGGACCCCTGTGCCTGCTAATAATAGGTGAAAACTTTCCTTAGACAAAAGGCAATAAAGGGCCAGAATCCTCCACTCAGATGTGAAGGTAGTGAGAGGTGGGAGGATAAAGAAGCTTAATGGTAAACCTGACACAGGCAAAGTAGATGCATTTGGAATGGTTTTGCCTTCATCCTGTGAGTGGGTTAGAGGTGAAATGGAGAGTAGGAAGTAGCAGAAAAAAGTGCATTGTGATTGGACAATGTACATATAATCCTTCTCTAGGTGCATCCCTGAGCACTCTCCTATTCTTTGAGAAGGTCTGGATGCAGGGGTAAAGGGTCTAGGACTTTCTTGAGGAAGGAGATGGTGAGAGTTTATAGTGGCAACCTGACTAGGAGGTTCTGTCTCTTTCTATTGGCATATTCTGATGGTCTAGGGCAGCATTGGCGAATCTGTTAGAGATTACATGCCCAAATTGCACCTTCAAATCCCCAGTGAACCCCTCACATTACCCCAGAGAATGGAGAGAAGTCCCCACAATGGTCTGCTGGGCAGAGGGGTGGGACATGCAAAAAAATATCCTCAGGCTTGGTGGAGAGGGGAAACAGAGCAGCTCCCTCCATGCTGCCAGGGCATGGATGCCACATCTTTGCCAACATGGGTCTAGGGAGTTTTCTTGTCCTTCTCTCTCCACATCACATCCAAACCTCCCTTCCATAGGGGGAAATCTTAGGCTGGGGCCAGGCTGGGCAGGGTAACAGATGACCAAAGTCCCATGAAAACCTGATGCTTAGGGCAAGACAATTCCATTCTTTCCTCTTTTCCCCACCACAAGATAACAAACTGACTCTTTTGGAAGAGATTTAAAGATAGGCTAGGAAGCCGCCCCCCCCCCCCCCCCCCGTTGCTCCCAAAACCACACTGTCCCTGACAGCGTTGACTTTGTTTGGGGGTGCCATAGTGTTGGAGTTACTGTCCACTAGATAGAAGAAGAGATGCCTTGCTTTAATTAGTCAGACATTGGCAGATGAAGCAGGTTTTTCCTTTCCCTGACTTCCCCTCTAATTTCATCCTTTCAGCTATGACCCTGTATTCATTCCTCTTTACCTATAGGGACAATTTGACATTCTTTAAATTCAGAATCCTCCAAGGTAAGCTCTACCTGCTTAATCTTGATAACAACTTGGGTCCTGACATACTAACCTCAAATATTTTTTTTAATTTTAAAACAATTTAAAACTTAATTTTTTTCCAATTGCATGTAGAAACAATTTTTGACAATTGTTTTCTGACATCTTGTGATTCAGATTCTCTCCCTCTCTCCCTTTTCCCCCTCCCTTGCAGGCAATAAATAGTCTGATATAGGTTATACCAGTGCTTTCTTGCAATATGTATTTCCATATTCCCCATGCCATGACAGAAGACACATATCACACATACAATAAAAAACTCAGAAGGAAATAAAATGAAGGATAGCATGCTTTGATCTTCTACCAGATTTCAACAGTTCCTTCTTCGGCAGTGGATAACATATTTTTTTTTATCATGAGTCCCTTGGGATTATAATGGGACCTTGTTTTGCTGATAATAGTCCTTCAGTGTTGATCATTGTACAATATTTCTGTTACTATATACACTGTTCCTCTGGTTCTGCTCACTTCACTTTGCATCAATTCATATGTCTTTTTTCAGACGTATAAGGTTTTTTGAACTCATCCTATTCTCATCTCTTATGACTCAATAGTATTAAATTACAACCATATATCCCAACTTATTTAGTCATTCTACAATTGACCCTTAGTTTCCAATTCTTTTCCACTACAAAAGGAGCTGCTAAAATTATTTTCACACAGGTAGTCCCTTCCCCCCTATCTCTGATCTCTTTAGGATACATATCCAGTAGAGGTATACAATTTTATGGCCCTTTGGGCATGGTGCCATATTGCTCTCCAGAATAGTCATATCAGTTCACAGTTCCATCAAGATTGCCCATATTATTTTTTGACAGAAATTCTAGACTGATAAGACAAAGGAATGCTATAGAAATAGTTTACAAAGATTTTAGCAAGTCATTTGCTAGATTCACTCATGTTATCCTTACAGAAAAATGTGGGCCAGACAATGGTATAGTTAAGTGGATTCTAAGTTGGTTGAACAAGTAGGCCCAAAAGAATAGACCTTTATTTATAACTTAATATCGCCTTGGAGAAAGATCTTAAGTAGAGTATCCCAGGAAATCTATTCTTGATCTCCTTCTATTTAATATGATTATTGAAGCTTTAGATAAAGGCACAAAGGGCATGAGTAGTGCTCATATCAAGGTGCCTATATCATACCTGTACCAGAATGTCTCTAAGAAGATTCTTTATCTGTTTTCTAATTACCATTTATCCAAGGGTTTGGGTTGATGGAAGTTGGGGGTGGAGTGTTACAGGAAGAAGACTGTCCTAGGACTTCTAAAAACCATTCTACTCTTGTAGGAAGTGGTATTGCTCCCACTCCTTTGCTTGCTCAGGAAAGGGGATAAGCTGTGGGAGAGAGCACAAAAGTGATGAGATCTGAGAACTGGACCACAAACATATATTAATAGGACAGAGTTGTGCTGAGGCAGGTGGGTGGGAGTAACCACATGAATGTTTCTGCTTCCTCTTGTTTGCCCTTGAAATTTGAACTTCTTCCTCACCATACAGGTAGATGCTCATGCTTGGCTGCTTACTGGAAAGCCTGATGGTTAATTGCCTTGGGGGCCGGCAGCAAACATATAGGGACTATGGTTCCACAACAGTGCTGTGGTCATTTCCTAGCTGCTGTGTGGTGAATGAGCTGTAGCCATGGCAGTTAGGCTGAGCTTTCAGCCCACATAGCAGCTTCTGAGACATTCCTATCAGCAGAGGCTGGAGCAGGAGGGAGCTGATCTGCCCAGGATATAGAGCAGCTAATGGGCAAGCAGCACTGTAGAGCCCAGTCTTGACCAGTGGAGGGCCAGAGCAGATCCTGAAGATTTCAGAGATAAGTTTCCCCTGCTTTCCAGAGCTTATAGTCCCTTATCCAGAGGGGAGTGAAAAACATTCAACTCTTAGACTCTTTTCTGTGACTGATGGTATGAATGAATGGTGGAGACTAGAGGTACAAGTAGAAATGTTGCCTGGGCTATATTCACTCACACTTGAATCCTTCACCTGCTTGCAGAGAATATGCAGTGTATTATTTGGCTCCCAGATGAGGTATCCTCAAGATCCATGAGCAGCTTACTCCCCTTCTTTCCTCTACTCTTCTCTCTCAAGCCTATAAGCAGTGACTGACAGCTAGCAGCTGGCCCTTGAGCTCAGGAGAACCTTGACCTCTACAATTTTTGGAACTCACATCCTATCATTAAAAAATTTTTAAATCATGAATTCCTAACCCATTCATTTATAAAATGTGAATATGTAGGGTCATGCTAATATTACATATGTATGATAAATGTAAGATGCATGTCTCATACCCTTCAACCTCAGTTATAAGAAGATGCTGTACTCTCTGGTACCTTCATTAGCTGAAAAAGTCTATTTGATTGAGATACAGAATTAATCAATCAGCTGTGTAAACTAGGTACAGATTGAATGAAAGCAGACTATACCATACAGGAATTGTCTTATGTTTTGTTGGAAGGAATCAGTCACATCTCTTGAGGCTTATAGAAATCAAAAGACTGTTGAGAATCTGGCATTCCGATAGTGGGTTAGCCTAGTGATGGAACAACTCCAGCCAGGCCCTTGAGAGGGCATCACTTAGTAGGGAATCATTTCTCTTCCTACTCCCTTTGACCAGAAGAGCACCTTGAAGACTAAATAGTTGAAAGATTTGGATGCCCCATTAGCACTGGGCTATGGTTGAAGACAGTCTCTGCATTTTTGGTAGAAGATAAAGTGAAGAAAGGCAGCTTCAGGACTCTACAAGGAACACTTTATACACTAAAGGAGAACTTCAGGAGGACCCCACAAAGACAGAAAAAAGGAATTCCAGTGATCAAAGATCTTTTTTTGCCATATATACTCACTCTGTAAGCTTTGAGTTAAATTGCTCCCTTGGTTTGTATATAGTTATGGGAGAGTGCGTCTTAGTCTTTTGAGGAGATGATGTTTTTGCTCCAACTGTTCTTCCTGTACTCTCTCAGAAAATACTCATTTCCAAAAGCTAATCAAGTCTAACTGGTAATCAATGGAGAGAATATTGGATGGGGACTCAATGTTGTACCAGAAATTCTGTCCCTTCACGGTTACCATGTAGAATCTTCAGGACAGAACAGTCAGCCACCTTCTGGGAACCTAATTTGATGGTTCAGTGGGGACTGGGAAAGTAGCTCCATAAGGAATTCTACATAAATAATGGAGAGAGCACACCTGGCCCATGTACTAAGCTTAACTTGATTATAAAACACAGACTTTTAAAAACTTTTTTTATTTTAATAACAAATTTCCATCTAAGTTTTCCAAAGTCATAAGATCCATATTGTCTCCCTCCTTTCTTCTCTCCCCTTCCCAGAGTTGACAAACAATTCAATCTGGGTTACACATGTATTATCATGTAAAACATATTTCCACATTATCATGTTTGTAAGCAAATAATCTTATAGAACCAAAAACTCAAAACATATAAACAAGTGATAAATCATATGTTTTCATCTGCATTTCTGCTCCAACAATTCTTTGTGTGGAGGTAGACAGCCTTCTTTTTCATACGTCCCTCAAAATTGTCTTGGATCATTATATTGCAGTTAATAGCAATCTATCACATTTGATCATTCCACAATATTGCAGTTACTGTGTATAGTCATCTTCTGGGTCTGATTATTTCACTCTGTATCAATTCATGTAGGTCTTTCCATCTCTTTCTGAAATCATCCTCTTTATCATTTCTTATAGCACAACAGTATTCCATCACCATCATATACCACAATTTGTTCAGCCATTCCCCAATTGAGGGAATTCCCTTTAGTTTCTAATTTTTTTGTCACCACAAAAAGAGCTGCTATAAATATTTTTGTACAAATAGGTCCTTTCCCATTTTTTTGTATCACTTTGGGATACAGACCTAGTAGTGGTATTATTGGATCAAAAAGTATGCATTCTTTTATAGCCCTTTGGGCATAATTCCAAACAGCCCTCCAGAATGGTTGGATGAATTCACAACTCCACCAGCAATGTATTAGTGTCCCAATTTTGCTACATCCCCTCCATCATTTATTATTTTCCTTTACTGACATATTGGCCAACCTGATAGGTATGAGGTGGTACCTTAGGGTTGTAAAACACAGACTTTTTTAAAGGATGAGATAAAGATAAAGATGAAATAAACCATTTTATTGTTCAGTCATTTCAATCGTTTCTGACTTTTCATGATCCCATTTGGAGTTTTCTTGGCAAAGATTCCGGAGTAGTTTGCCATTTTCTTAACCAGCTCATTTTTTTCTGTTTTATACCACTTTATTAAAATCTGAGCACCTCAATATAAAACTAAACACTGGTGAATGCTCATTTTCCTTGCTGAGCTCCAATTAATGCAAATTTACAACCTGTTTCTGTTAGCAGTTCAACATTTAAATAGATTAAATTTTTCTCTGACACACTTGGTAGATTTCATATAGTGAAAATAACTAAAAGAATTAGTGCACTATATGGAACAGATCAAAGTAAAATGAACTTTAGAAAACAAGGCTGCAAAGCTCGTTATTGATGGACAGAAGTACTCATGTTATGAACACAGTAGCCTCATTTTATGACTGTTCTAGTCATGGAGGAATAACGGAATCTCCCTCAAATCCAAGGGGGGAGGGGATAAAGAGGAATTATTTATCTGTTACAGTAACTGCACATTTTGCATACTTTTAAGCAACTCAAATATTATAGACTATATTAAACATAAATGGAGACTACAATGTAGTACTCTATTTACAGTACATTTGAAGATCCAAGTTTAAAATAATCAAGTTGAATGTACATAATTGTTTAGTGCATTGCCTAGATTATGTCTAAAGGGAGCAAAAAACCCTATCACAAAATAAAACAGAACCATCCCATGTAAATGGTGAGCAGTGATTAAAGAGAAATCACAGACAATTGGTTTGTTTCATTTTAGTTGAAGAGTTCTTATGTTTGCAGGAAAGCACTTTTCTTTGTCAAGTTTCATTTATTAATTTTGTCTTTATAAGAGAAAATGGGGATAAACTTGCTTTTTATCACCATTTAAAAACAAGATAGGCTATAATTTAGATACCATATACCAACTAAAGTTATTTTTTTTTCTCTGAAGATATGGATGGCTAAAAGTTTTCTGTTTTCTTTTTCTTTTTTATTAATGGTTAAATTATTAAAATGTGGAATGTACACTTAAAATAGATACCGGCAGAAACTATCATTTTTATGAATACAGCAGATAAAGCAGAAGTATCTTTAGGACCTGCTTCTCAAAACAATTTATAAAAAAAAAGAACATTCTGTGTCATAGATTATCTGCATCAACATGGGAATTTAGAGGAACTAGTTGGTTAATTGTGGGTCCTTACAATAATTCTTCTATATTTCTAATGGCAAGAACTGATTCCCCCATCGCAACCTTCCAATGAAGCAAAAATTAAGAACTTCCAATTTGTCCCTTCTATTGCTGAAACATTAGTCAAATAGTGACACATGCATGTTATTAAAAATTAAGTTCAAAATACATAAAATAATTCTGTATTAGAAACTTGACTATATTATAAGTCTCTTCTCCTTTTTGGAAGTTGTACTGGGCCAGGTTAAATGCGCCAATTCCACTATTATTAATAATTAGGAAGCAGAAGAATATTCCAGACAGTTGAAATTGGAGGTTTAGTTACTACAACACTGACTCCTGGTTGGTTGTGTTGATTCAGTAAGGTCTACACCTCTTCCTCTGGCAGAATTGACTCCTTTCATCAGCTCATTTTACAGTTGAGGAAACTGAGGCCAACAGAATCAAAGGCCTTTTCCAGAGTCATGTAACTAGTAAGTATCTGAGGCCAGATTTGAACTCAGAAAGATGAGTCTTCCTAATTCCAGGCCTAGTATTCTATTGTAAAAATGGAGATTTGAAGCCCAGACTTCAATCCCCAGAAGTCCTTGGCAGTTCCCAGAATTCCCTATAACCTCACCTGAGTGCGAGATCACAAATTATTATTTAAAGGGGCTGTACCGCCTACTTGCTCTCTCTGCTTCCGCTTCTAAGCACACGCATCTCTCTACCAGGCAGACAAGATGTAGGTTGCACGTGCTTTTCTTATTTTGCATTTTCCTTAATTCTTAATTCTAATAATCTTTAATAAACCTCTAAAAATATAATACTTTTAGTAGAGAAACTAATTTTAACTTTTACATTATCTACTGTGTCACATAACTTATCTGAAATAAACTATATACATATATTATACATACATCCACATATATGTGTGTGTATATATATATATGTATATATATATCACATCTATACACATACTTAAAATATATTTGTAAAAAGATTGAATTTCCCCATCTCATTCAGGCTGGAAGTACAGGAGTTACTCATGGGCCCAATTCCACTATTGATTGTCATGGGAGCTCTGACTTGCTCTAGTTCCAGCCTGAGCAGATTTGTCCCCACTGGGCAATCTGTTGCCTGCTCTGTTCCTTCCTCATGGCTTAGCCCATATAACTCAGAATGCCTGAGCTCAAAGATCTATCAGCTTTGGCCTTCCCGGTAGTTGGGATTAGAGGGGTGTCCACTGCATCCAGCAATAGCAGTATTTTAAAAGTAATTATTCTTTTTGGACTGGCAATGTAATTGAATATCATTCATTATTTTTTTTTCATCTTGGTTTAACACTGTGATAAAAGTCTGCCTCAAAGTTCTGTTTATTTTGACATTTGAATTTTAATTTCTATTGAGGTAGATTTTATAAATGTCAGGATTCACAGATGCCATTTTAAAAGTCAATAGAGGGGCTACTAGGTGTTCAGTGGATATAGAGAGTCAGGCCTCAGAGATGAGAATTCCTGGGTTCAAATCTGGTCTCAGACACTTCCTAATTGTGTTACCTTGGGTAAATCACTTAATCCTTACCACTCTTCTTCCTTGCAACCAATACTTAGTATTGATTCTAAAACAGAAGGTAAGGATTATTTTTTTAAAGGCAATAATGTTCTTGATAAATATAAGAGAATTTCTTCTATTCATTTCATTATATTCACATATACCTCTTTAAACCTAAAAGAAACTTGTAAATCAAAACTATTCTTAGTTCTTTGAAGTGCCACCTCTTACAAAAGACCTTTCCAGATTCCTCCACTTGTTAGTTTCTTCCTCCACCCTCCTCACTCTGTATTTAATATTTATTTCTCTGGGCACATATTGTTTCCCTCAGTAGAATGTAAGCTCTTTAAGGGCAGGTTGGAAGAAGAGCCCTTAGTGACCATGAAGAGAAAGAGATATGGAAAAACAAGTGTCATCCTCAAGCTCATGTTCAAAACATTTCCCCCCCCCCCCCAAATGAGACAAAACTCTTTAGAAGTTTGTTGTTGCAAATTAACCTCTTGGTCATCCCTCTCCATCAAAGGACTTACAAGAGCTCTGTGGGACTGCATCCCCCACCCCAGCCTAGGCTCACAACTCATCTCCTATCCTGGGTAAAATTCTGGAGAGGTTGGGGTGGGAATGGGAATGAGAAGAAAGAGGAACATTCTGAGTATGGGTCTCAAGACTGGAGTCATTAGGGCTAGGAGGATTAACATGGGGTTAGGGAATAGCAGACGGTGAGGTGGCTCAGTGGATAGAATATTGGCCTAGAATTAGAAAGATCTGAGTCAAATTCAGACTCAAAGACTTTCTAGCTATGTGACTCTAGGCAAGTTATTTAACCTCTGATTGACTGGCAAAAGGATCCACTAGAGAAGGAAATAGAAAATCACCCCAGTATTCTTGCCCAAAAAGCTCTGGTCCCTGGGGTCACAAAGAATAGGACAAGACTGAATAAGAAGGTTAAAAGCTCTGGCTTATCCGAACTATCCAAAGAGTTCACTGTGTCCAGTACAATGAGTATATTGTCTAAGTAGTATAAAAGGTTTCCCATTTTCTGTCTCAAACCTATACCAGCTTCTAAGCACGCTCAGTCCTTTGGCCTCTACTCCGGTAGAGTGCAGTTCTCCATAAGAAATGGCCCTGGAGTCTGGAAGACTTGACTTGACCTCTGAAACTTACCAGGTGGATCAGTCTG
This sequence comes from Monodelphis domestica, assembly GCF_027887165.1. NCBI lineage: Eukaryota > Metazoa > Chordata > Mammalia > Didelphimorphia > Didelphidae > Monodelphis > Monodelphis domestica. The sequence continues at coordinate 233,926,200 of NC_077230.1, forward strand.
GGAAAGTCACTTAACAGGGGTGTGCTAGGTGGCACAGTGGATAGAGTGCCAGGCCTAGAGTCAAGAGGACCTGGGTTCAAATTTGGCTTTGGATACTTTTCTAGCTGTATTATTCTGGAAGTCACTTAATACCTTTTGCCTAGCACTTGCCTTTCTTAGAGTTGTTATTGTAAAGGGGGAAAAGGGGTTTATTTTTAAAAGGGTTGGACTTTATATTTCACAAGTATGGTCGCCAGGAATCTAATTAATTCCAAATAGATTTATTCACAATTTATTTACAAAATGTAGAAAAAGTGAAGTAAGAAAATCAGAGAGAGGATAAGGTAAGATATCTAGCCTAAACACTAATTAATTTGCTCCCGACCCCTGGGCAGGGAGAGTTAGTTCTTAGCTGGAGGGGCCTCTGCCCTTGTGGCCAAGGCCCTGGGGATGCAGGGAGCCTCTCCCAAGAGGATAGGTCTTTTCCTGAGGTCAGTCTCTTCAGAGAAAAACCAGCAGTTAAGAGTCAGCTTTTCACTCACCACGTGTCAGTCCAGTCAAGAACAGGGTCTCAGGTCCAGTCAGCACTCCAAGGAATGAAGAATTGTATCTCAAAGAAAATAACAGCTCCTTTTATAGATGTTTCTTTTGCGTCACTTCCTGTGTCTTCCCTCAATTTTACATCTACCAATCACAGTTGACGCTTTGTTTTAGGACTGTCCAGGGGCAATCAGTTGATTTTTGATTCCTCATCCACTATTTCACACTTGGGTCACAGACCTCTCACTCAATGTGTGACATGGGATGTTTACATCTTTGGTGTTTAAATCTAAAATGGGCAGATCTTCATATTTAACTTTAAGTACTGTGTTCTAAAAATAGACAAGGGTTACAATTTATTCTTCACAGTCAGGGGAGAGTTAAATATTTTCATTGTTATGATCAGGGGAGAATTAAATTTAATCTTCACATTATTAAGACAAAAGTCAGGATTAAAAAAAAATCACAACTTTTCAGTGACCCAGGTAGTTTTCCATGGTGATAAACTGTAAAAACCAAAAGGAAAACCAATTGCTGATCAGTGTTGATATAAGCAGTTCCTAATATCAATGAAATCACAAGTCCAAGCCAAAAAAGAAGATATTTAATAAACTATTTGCTTTCAGAAAAGATGAACATCCGTGAATCATCAGCAAAGACCATTCACAGAGAGCAGAACATTTCCTAAGGGAGAGATCTCCACAATTTAATAATAAATTCTGAATTATAGTTAACCTCATAGCTTATACATTTATTCAAAATCCAGTGACAGTGTTCCTTTGCCTGTCTCTTCTAAAGCTGCACGACTGCTTCGTAGGGTTGGGTCTCTGGCATATACCCAAAGAGGGGATCTTTTCACGTTTATGTAAAGGCCGTCATTTATGAGACTACTGGACTGGTGGATGGGGGAGTGTGCCACCTGGTGGGTAGAAATATGGACTAGATTCCCTTACTGGTTAATGGCTAAGTGATCCCTGGTCTTTCCAAAGGCTTACCGAAAACTGTATTCAAACTGGATGTGGACTTGCCCTTGTTACTTGGGCACCTCACCTGCCACCTGTTAAGGATGTATGTGAGAGGCTCTAAATAGGCAGAGCTGCTTGTTAAATAATGTTCAGCATGAGCATTTATACTTTGGTCATTGGCAAATGCTATAAATGATCGTTTTGTTGATTAAGAAAGTGATGAATAAAATGTTAACGACTCAGATTAAACTTTAAAATGTGTTCTGTTCCTATTTCCCCCCAAAAGTCAGTTGCTACATATTGACTAGCACACTGCCTGAGATATCCTCTAAGTGCATCTATATCCTACATTACTGTCAACTCTTTTTACAGAAATCTTAGGAAAAGTTGAGGGAAGACCCAGTTCTGAGGGTGGGGTGGCAAGGAGGGAGCTTTTGCACTCATAAATTTCCTCTTTCATTTTGTATTACACATGGCAGCCTTGGGGTGGAAGCACACAAAACCAGAAAGGCAAGTCAGGGCCTCTCAACCACGTAGCCCCTGGAGAGTTCTTGAGGCCTGAGTTTTTGGCCTTAACCATGAAGATGGATATTTGGGGACCCAACTTCTTGGATTAAAGAAGGAGGTTTCCCTGGACAACATGGAGTTTCTAGAAAGTTCAGGAACTCAATCTTGTAGAAAGTGCAGAGCATAGTAAAACTATTATTTTCTTTAGTTTTGCATTTCAATTAGTGCAACATAAGATCACAACCTTTTGGAGAAACCATTGCATATTCTTGATTTATATTAGGATTTTTTTTTTTTGCTAGAGAAGACTTTTATTTTTAAACCCTTACTTTCTGCCCAGTAGCAATTCTTTTTTTTAAAAATTATTTATTTAATTTAGAATATTTTTCCATGGTTACATGATTCATGTTCTTTCCCTCCCCTTTTCCCTCTCCCCTCCAGTAACCAAAGAGCAATTCCATTGGGTTTTACATGTATCATTGACCATTAGAATTAATTTTTTTTATTTTATTTGGTCAATTTCAAACATTGTTCCTTGGTTACAAAAATCATATTCTATTCCTCCCTCACCTCCCCCACCCTTCGTAGCTGATGCGCAATTCCACTGGGTAGTACATGTGTCCTTGATCAGAACCTATTTCCATGTTGTTTGCACTAGGATGTTCATTTAGAGTCTACATCCCCAGGCATATCCCCTTTCACCCATGTCATTAAGCAGTTGTTTTTCTTCTGTGTTTCTGTTCCCATAGTTTTTCCTCTGGATGTGGATAATGTTCGTTCTCATAGATCCCTTCAGGTTGTTCATGATCACTGCATTGCCACTGACCATTAGAATTCTTATATGGCTTTAACGATTCAACATTTGTGAATCACTTACTGTGTTTAAGGCACTGTGTTTTGTAACCCTTGGCTCATTGCCCATTTGCATGGATCTCTCCTTGGTGGAGATGATTACTTAATGCTCTGAACCAGTGTGAGGAACAAAGTTGCTGAGATTATGAGAAAAGGAAGATCTTAGTCTTCTGGCTTTCAGCTTCAAGAGAAAAAACATAGGTTGCCAGATTTTCTTCAGCTGACATGTAGAGGAGATTGCACCTCTGTCATGTCCCTATTCCCAGTTTACTAAATACACACTCTGAGAGTAAAAGAGAAAAAGATTTGGGCCCCTTTTCCTCTGTTTCTGTCTCTGTCTCTGTCTCTCTCCTCCTCCAGTGGGAGAGCTCACTTTTTGTATTGCCTGGTATTTATCTTTATCTGTATACCTTTTCTAACTTCTTTTTACTATCAGGTTGAATAAATGAGTTTATCTGCTATTCTCTTTGTAAAGAAAAGATCGTCCCATGTGTATGTGTAGTGGTACATTCTCCCATGGCTTATTCAATCCTGGGGAGGGGGTAGATGGAGACCAGGAAATAAACCTGGAGAACACTCATTAAAGAACATGTTTGACACGTGACGAGGGCAAAGTGCAGATTTTTGAATGCTGATATCATTCCACAGATGTCTGTCATCCTCTTTTGGGCGTTGCATCATCTCTACTAGGTATTATTCCATTTGCATAGGTACAGAGATACTTTCTCTTATTATAATTTGCTTGTTTTTTACAAATTGAAGATTTGTGACAACTCTGCCTGGAACAAGATAATCAGCACCATTTCCCCAATGTGGCATGTGCTCATATAGCATCTCGGGTTCCTATTTTGGTAATTCTTGCAATATTTCAAACTGTTTCATTATTATTATATCTGTGATCAAAATTTTTAATGTTACTACTGTAATTGTTTCGGGATGGCACAAATTATGACCATGTAAAGAGGTGAACTTAATTGATTACTATTGTATGTGTTCTGACTGATCCATACCTGCTGTTCCCCAGATTCTCTCCTTCTCCTCAGGTTATTCTCTGAGACATAATATTGAAAGTAGGCCAGTTAATAACCCTTCAAAAACTTGTAAGTGTTTGAGGGAAAAGAAGAGTCAATTATATGGCATACTTCATTGTTGTCTTATTTTAAGAAATTATCAGTCACCTATTATGATTAAAACTATTTTGAGAGACTGATTTGGGGAAACATTATCAGTTTATTGATTGGGCCAGTGTCATAACCCATAAAGTGACATAAGGCCTTCTCATAGACCAAAAACTTTGATGGGCTTGGATCAGATACCTTCCTATATGCCCTTCTGGTACCTCAGAGTTGTAATTTGCATTTCTCTAATCAAGAGGAATTTAGAATATTTTTTCATATGATTATTGATACTTTTGATTTCTTCATCTGAAAACTACTTTTCATATCCTTTAGCCATTTATCAATTGGTGAATGATTTGGTTTCTTATAAATTTGACTTAGTTCTTTATGTATTTGAGAAATTAGATTTTTGTTAGAGAAATTGAATTATTTTGATTATATTAACTATAAAAAGTTTTGTACAAACAAAACCAATGCAACCAATATTAGAAGGGAAGCAATAAACTGGGGGGAAAGTAGTTTTCAGATGAAGAAATCAAAAGTATCAATTTACATCTTGTAATGTTCTTTATCTTAAATCTTCCCTTTTCCATAATGATATTCTTCATTCACCTAATTTACTTATAATATCACTCTTTATATTTAAAGCATGTATTCATTTTGACCTTATCTTGGTAAAAGGTGTGAGATATTGATCTAAACCTAATTTTTGCCCTACTTTTCCAATTTTCTCAGTAGTTTTTGTCAAATAGTGAGTTCTTCTCTTCTATATACACGTTTGGGAGTTCATTATTCAGTTCCTCCCTTCATCATCCGAAGACATCTCTACTTGGTATAGCTAATTAGGAGATGGTCCATCAAACTCAGCGTTTCCTTATCCCCTTGTCATGGGGCTCACCTACACAGGAAAAATTGTTTCCTTCATTTATTAACCAAATTCTGTTTAAAGGGAAGGCATTCATTTGGATTTCTAAGGACAAAGAAACTGCAAAAAGCAGTAGTAGACTGGATAGAAAGTCTGATTCAGAACCTGACACAGGAATATACAGAAATTCTCACTGACCCTTATGTATATAGAAAAGTTCATAATACATAAATTTTCACAACCCCCAACCTTCAACAATCAGCACCCTGATCAGTCAGCAGCCATCACCACAGGGGCAAGTCCCTCCATCAGCAAAAAGTGATTCTCTGAAGGCTCAGATGACGGTTGGCATCTTTTAGCAATATATTTAAATGAACCTATATGAAAATATATGCATATATATGTTTTATTTTTATTTTTTGTATCTCTTAAAATTTTTTTATTTTAAAATATTTTTCCATGTATATGTGATTCATTTTCTTTCTCTCCCCTCTTCCCTCCCCTCTCCCAGAGCTGACAAGCAATTACACTGGGTTGTACAAATGTGTCACTTGACACCTATTTCCACATTATTAATTTTTGCTATAGAGCGATTTTAAAAGCCTAAACCCCAAATCACATAACCGTATGCATATACATGCATACAGACATAGTACTACTGAATACTTAATAGACTACAGTATAGCATAAAAATGCACTGGGAAACAAACAAATTTGTGAGATTCCCTTTATTGCAGTGATCTGGAACCGAACTGGCAATATCTCTATATGGCTGCATTATTATTTCACTGGACATCTCCACAGGTTCCAAAAAGCAGGGTTTACAGCTCTCTGCTGCCATCTACTGAGAGGTAGCTGCTAGAAACTTCCTTCCTCTAGTGGAGAATTTGAATTCTTTTAATTTTCTGCATATGCTAAGGTAAAAGAATCTACAGATTATGGCCAGCTGGACCAAATCCTGCTCGCCTCTTCTTTTTGTATCTTGAGAGTTAAGAATGTTTTTTTGTATTTTTTTAAATGGCTGAAAGAAATAGAAGACAAATATTTGTGACATAAAATTTTACTGGAACACAGCCATATTCATTTGTTTACGATGGCTGTTTTCACACTACAATACAGAGCTGATTAATTTGAAAGAGAAGTATGTGGTGCTCTCATCTCTTCACAGTGCTCCTAGATGCATCCAAATAGTGACACACATCCGTTGAGAAATGGCTGAACAAGTTCTAATATATGATTGTAATAGAATACTATTGTGTCATAAAAAATGATGAGCAGGAGATTTCAGAAATGCCATATTTATTTGTTTATTGGGGGTCATCAGGGATGGCCTTCTCTGGCCAGATGGGTTTAGGGGTATCTTTCATTCATCCTCTGAAACTTCTGGGTTTTCTGCCTCCCCCAACATTTTTTATTTCTGGGTTACATCACATTAATGTTTTGGATGACTGCACACATATAATCTATATGAAATTGCTTGCCTTCTAAAGGGGGGAGGGAAGGGACAGAGGGAGAGAATTTGGAACTCAAATTTTTTTTGAATGAATGTTAAAAATATTTGTCTCCTTTTGACAGAGATGAGGGGAAGACATACTAAGGGATAAAGATGTATATATTATCAGATATAGTGACTATTAAGTAGTTTTGTTCAATCATTTTTCTTTGTTACAAAGGAGGATTCAATGGTGGTAGGGAAGAGACAGTGGTATATATCTAGAAACAATTGTGATGTAAAAATAAAAGGCATCAATAAAACATTTTGGGTACACTAAGAATGTTAAAAATTGTTTTTACATGTTATTCGAAAATATAGGGGGCAGGTGAGTGGCTCAGTGGATTGAGAGTCAGGCCTAGAGAATGGAGGTCCTAGGTTCAAATCTGGCCTCAGACACTTCCCAGCTGTGTGACCCTGGGCAAGTCACTTAACCCCCATTGCCTAGCCTTTACCGCTCTTCTTCCTTGGAGTCAATACACTTGGAGCCAATACACAGTATTGACTCCAAGACGGAAGGTAAGGGTTTTAAAAATAATAATAATTAAAAAATTTAAAAAAAAAGAAAGTATAAAATATTTAAAAAACCAAATAGTGACACAAAACTTGACAGTGTTTTTAATACCACTTGTTTTGCTGTACAGATACATTTTTTATTATCAGTGCATAGTAATATAATAACTAACATTTATGTAGCACCTACTATGTGCTAGGCACTATAAAGTGCTTTACAAATTTTGGTTTATACCCATCATGTCAAAACGAGAAAAGAAAAAAAGTTTCATTATGACTAGTTGAGTTCAGAGCCAATAAAGAAAATTTTCTAAATGAAAACCACCTTCAACCATTATTATTCAATGCTAAATGACTGAAAATTAGCTTTTGCTATAGACTTAATAATGATTTCAACCTTAAATTACAAAGTAAAACAATGCTTATATGCAAAACATGTTCTGCAATAAAGTTAGCTCAATGACAACTAATGTTTAAATCACAAGTAATGTCAAACTGTTTTGTACAATTCTTATGCTATCAAAAGTTAAAACAAGAAGAAAGATCACCATTCCCACACAAATTTACAGTGGATATATTTTCTGAGCTCAAACAGCAATTCCAAAAATGTTTTTCAAAATTTGATGGAATTGGAAAAGAAATTTCCATATTTCAAAATTCATTTAACTGCAGCTCACTTAACCTTCAATTGGAAATGATTAATATATAATGAAATGACATGCTAAAAGGCAAATATCAAGAGAAGGACTTGGAATTCTAGAAATGACTTCCAAGTGATGAAATTTTTTAATTAAAATCACATCTTCATGGACTGGTATCAGTATTTGACAGAATCTATTTGACTGAAAAGACATTTTCAAAGATGAAATATGCAAAATCTTCTTATAGATCAGCAATAACATATGAATGTTTGCAAATAATTTTGATGATGGGGAACACTAACTTTAAATCCCAATTAAGCAAATTGTTATCCCCTCCTGAATTTCATCAATACGAAATCTGTAGAAATCTGTTTTTTCCCCTAATTATTTAGGTACCTATGTAATATCCTCAGTTTTGCTTCTTGACTCACAAAGACTAAAATATTTACTCTCTGGTCCTTTACAGAAAAAGGTTTGCCAAGCCCTGACATAAGGCCATAGTAACTTCATACAGTTAGGCAGGCAAAGCCAAGGGGACAACTAACACCCACAGAAACTCTAGTTTAAGATTAAATCTGCTTTCTTGACTGAACTTTCTGACTTCTCTCTGTCAGTAAGTCAGTAAAAAAATACATTTATTAAAAAACTACTGGGGCATCTAGGTAACCCAGTGGATAGAGCACTGGGACTTGAGTCAGGAAAATATGGGTTCAAATCTGGTCTCAGACTAGCTGTGTGACCCTGGGCAATTTGCTTAACTCCAATTGCCTAGCTCTTGCTGCTCTTCTGTCTTAGAACTGATACAGAGACAGGTGTGTGTGTGTGTGTGTGTGTGTGTGTGTGTGTGTGTGTGTGTGTGTGTGTGTGTTTAAAGAATCTACTATGTGCCAGTTATTCAAAGCTCTGAGAATAAAAAAGAGGTTAAAGATAGTCCCTGTCCTCAAGGAGCTTACAAATTACTGGGGGGAGAGAGCAAGCAAATGAATGTGTACAAATACATTTTATATAGTATAAATAGGAAAGCTAGTAATTAAGAGAGGGAAAGGACTAAAATCAAGAGGGGTCTGGAAAGACATCCTGTAGAAGACGAGATTTTAGTTGAGACTTTAAGAAAGCCAAGGAAAGCAGTAGGTAAAGATGAGATGAGAACATTCCTGGCATAGGAGAAAATGTCTGGAGCCCAGAGATGGAATGTCTTCTTTGTGGAATAGAAACAAGACCAGTGTTAAGTATGTAGGAGTACGAGGAAGCATATCAGATAAAAAGAGACTAGAAGGGGGGTCATGAAAGGCTTGATTCATGCAGGATATAATTTCCTATAGTACTTGAGGTCAATGTAGAAATTTATTTTGAATGACAATACTTGTAATAGGTTTTGTTTTACTTGTGCTCTTAGTTAATAGGAGGGGAGTGGGGAAGGGATTGAGATGGGAGAGCAAGGTGATTTTTGACTAATTAAAATAAATAAAACATTATGTTTTTTAAATGGAGCATACAAACAAGAAAAAAAATGACTTTGAATAGGAAAGTGAGATTGTTTTAAAAATAACCTTTTTCAATTTCAAGGTTTTGCTTAGGTTTAGCCCTGTTTCATTGTTTCTTAATGTTTCATGGATTCATTAAATTCTGCTTGCCCATTTCTAATTTTTAAGGAATCATTTTCTTCAGTGGACATTTGTACCTCTTTTTCTGTTTAGCCAATTCTGCTAACTCTTAAGAAGTTATTTTCATTAGTGAAGTTTTATATGTCCTTTACCAGGGAGGTTATTTTTTCCCCCTTCAGTGAAGTTTTGTATCTCTTTTCCCAAGTGGCCACTTCTACTTTTTTTGTACCCCCTTTACCAAGATATTAATTCTCCTTTCATAATTTTTCTGCATTGTTTTTGTTTCTTTTCCCAATTTTCCTTTACTACTTTTATTTGGTTTTTCAAATGATTTTTAAAAATCTTTCTTTAGCTCTTCCAGGAATTCCTTTTGGGGCTTGTGCCCAATCTGAATGTGTAAAAAACTTTTGCTTGTAGCTGTTTTCTCCTCTTCTTCTTCTTCTGAGTTTGTATCTCCATCTTTCCTGTCATCATAGTAGATTTTTATTATCAGGTTCTTTTTTTCTTGGTCAATTTCCCATTTTTCTAGCCTATTTCTTGACTTTGAATTTTATGTTGAAGTTAGACGTTAGGCTTTTTGGAGCTGCTATTTTCAGCTACTTTTGGACTTTTAGGAGTTTATAAGTTTTTGTTGCTTCCAAGGTGATGTGGTCTGGGGAGAACTGTGGCCACTGCTCTCCTGGTCCAAACTGAGGAGGGACCTGTGATCCTTTATAGCTACAAGTGCTATACTTCAATTCCTTTTTCAACCGTAAGTGTTAGCAAGCCTTCCCACCCTGAAACTGCCCCAGAAATCAGTAGGGACAAAGTGATAGATCGTGGGACTAAAGTCCCCCATTTTCCCAGTCCCTGCTAGGACCAAACAACCTCCTTTCCCCTTCCCCTATCACCTTCCTGAGCCTGGGACAGAAACTGCCACAATAGTAAAACCTGGCAGAACACCAGGATTTCACCTCCTACATAACTGACACCATGCCTGGGAACTTCCCACCCCCGGAGACCAGGACTTCCCACCCCCTCAGGGCCATCCAATGAGCTTCACACAAGTACCCAAATTTGCCCAATAGAGACAACTCAGGTTACCTCATCCCAGACCACCATCCTATAAAAGATTGCCCCCTTCTCTACCCAGGTGGAGACCCCTAGCCACCTACTGCCCCCTTGCTCTCTTTTCCTTCTCCCACCCCCTCCTTTACCCACAATAAAGCTTTGCCATATTACTCAATCTCTCTGTCTCATTTATTTCCGTTTGTACCCTCTGTCAGCCAGGTCTGACAAAGTTGCCAAACAGTGCCCAGTCTTGTGACTAATACTAGCAGAGAGGACCCTTGTAATCTTTTTCTGACCAATTGTTTAATCCCTTAACTATCTCTGGATTGAGAATTCCTAAAGCTGTTGCTTTTGCTATCACTGATGACTCCAAGACCCACCACTCATGTTGTCTCTGCAGGTGCTTTAGGCTGGCTCCCATCCCAGTTGTCACAGACCTTTCCTTCCAATCTCTTAAGTTGTCTTGGGTAGGAGAAAATGTCTCACTTTTCAATTTGATTTGAGGTATTATTTTAAAGTTGTTTGGATGAAAATTTTGAGAGATCTGGGTAGTAGTGTTTCTTCTACTCTGACATCTTGGCTCCACCTCTGGGTTAACCCCATTTCTACAGGCATAAAATCATCTTCAGTTTTTCCATACATCTGTTGCCCCTAAGAACCTTCATACATTAAGTGACAAGATATAATCCTGCCATGTTCAAGTTTCCCAACCGAGTTTGAATTTCATACCCTGTGCTTTATGGTAGGAATCCAAGTTCAGGAAGTATTTTCAGTTAACGAAAGCATGCAATCTTAAGATAAAAAAATTATTTTTTGCCCTGATAATATGAACAGTGCCTTAATTTCCTTGATTTTTCTACTTGTTCTTCCTCCTGCTCACTTTGATATATTCATATCCACCTCCTGACTGGGATGTGTGAAATGGAAAGAAAGGAATTAGGTAGTACCTGCTATTCTTTTTGTATAATCTTAACAATATTCTTAGTTATACATAGAATTAGAGTCCTGTTTGGGGTCATGATGTATTTAAATCTTCAAACTTCTAACATCTCCATGCCAAAGCATGCCAGTTGACACATGAATTCATAGGGAAAGGCATTAAATGGATCAAAATTTAAAAGGGTCAGCCATATCCATCTTCAATGAATTAAACTGGATTATATACATCATTTTGATCACCCTCACCCAGTCAATGTCTGTATCAGGTCCTGCTTTTGGTCACAGTCTAAACCATGGCAGTTTCTGGATAGAATACTGAAGGATACCATTGACTGACCAACCTCCTGGCCACTTGAAGTACCTCCCAGGTGTCTGTCAATGTACAAACTGAATAAATGTTACATAGGTGGCACCAGGTCTCGTCCATGTTGTCCACTCACCATCTTGAGCACCATCCAGGTCTGCAGCCTTCTATGGACCTTCTGTCCTAGATAAGTGGATTGTTACACTATTATCAGAGTCCACTTATAACTGATCCTTGAAATTAAATGTTCAGGATACTGGAGATTATACCATCTTAGTTAAGCGGAGTCAGGGGCCTCTATAAAACAACAACAAAAAAACAAAACAAAAAAAACGAGACAGTTCTAGTCCAGCAGGAGTGAATATCCTTAGGAGTCTGGCCCTTCCCAGTGGTAAAATAATTAACAGCTGCCTAGTCAAGTCCGGACCTAGGAAACCAAACTGCTCTGAACCTGAGTGAGGAGGAAATGTAAAGCATAAAGGCTTGCTGCCTTTAAAATATTGCTTGCTGCCCTGTGATCCCAGTAGTGCTTGGATCTGTTTTGGATGGTTGCCTCACATTCAGCTTTTTGCTACACCGGTTGGATTAAAGGTTTTCAGCAAAAATTGGCTTGGCCTAGTATGACCTTTGGCTGTCTCTTGGATTTTGATCCGAGTGAATGCTTTTCATCAAAAGCACCAGTTTGATTTCCACTGGGCGGTAGGAATCTGACAACTTTCAAAGAAGCTCCCCTTGAGCTCTAGCTCTTAACATTTAATGGCTATGTGACCTCAGGAAAGTCACTTAGCCTGTCTAATTCTCATCTTTCCAATCTGCAAATGGGGGGAATAATAATATTTATATGAATACCTCCCTTCAGGCTCTCCAACACCATTTCCCCACCTCCCCAAACTAACCTTGCTCTGCTCCTGATCTTCTGGATTTTTACATCTCCACTCCAAGTGTCTTCTTAAGTTGGAGATGTTTCTGCCTATATGATTTCCTCCTTTGATTGGTGAATTTCTGCCCTTAACTTCCTTTTGAGGAAGTGCTTAGGCCAAGCATGTTCACTTATAACCTGGCTTTACTCTTACCTTTTTTTAAACCCATTTCCATCTCAGAATCAACACTGTGTATTGGTTCCAAGGCAAAAGAGCAGTCAGGACTAGGTAATGAGGACTAAGTGACTTTCCAGGGTCATGCAGCTAGGAAGTTTCTGAGGTCACACTTGAACCCAGGACCTCCTATCTCTAGATCTTCCTCTCAATCCACTGAGCCACCTAACTACTCCTAACTCTTGCTTGGGTAACTTCCTTTGCATTTCCCCTGACTTTTCAGCTTCCGTTTATGAGTTGTCTTCCTCCATTAGAATTTTATTTCTTTAAGGATAGGTACGATATCTTTCTTTTCTTTCTTTTTTTTTTTGCTTGTATTTGTATTTCTAGCACTTAGCATAGTGCCTGGAACACAGTAATTGCTTAATAAAAGCTCTATCAAGCCCTTTCATACTTGCTTGGTTGGTCTCAGAGTATGACTGACTTCTCCTTTTCTCAGAGTTCTAAAGGTAACCCTGAAAGGTTGTAGCTCCTGAGCCCCTATCATTACGTGCCTTATAATTGATCAGAAATAGTTGAATTTCATTAGTTTAGAAAAGGACTTTCCTGAGAAGGTATAATAAGAATAGTAGTTAAAAAAAAACATTCTTTCCAAACTGGGGACCCACTTATGTCTTGCATATAGAAGGTCCATATGGAGAATGGTTCAAACATCAAGTAAAAAAATAGTCAGGCATACATGTAGAGGACATGTAGGAGAGAGGGCTATCTCAAGACTAGGAGTCCTGGGAATCCTTTCCTCCCTTCCTGAAATTCTCATGAACTTTTCTAGGCTTAGCTCTTTATTGGTCTTCAAGCATTGAGGACTTTCTAGTGTTCATTGACAGACTTCTCTCTTCAAGAATCACATTCCCTGAAGCCATCAGCATCATAGGGTAATAGACTTTCCACATCTGTCTGCAAGCACTTTTGTCATCAACCGCTGTTCCTATGTCTGGTTGCCAGGGCAACCTCTGATGTCTCTTCACAAGACTGTAACCTGGCCGATTCCATCTTCAGATATCATAAAAGAGGAAGCACAAAAATAGCAAGAGCTCCATGTTTTCATGAAAACACAGTGGCCAAGTGGGAAAATGTAGCTTACTTTCACTTCTGAACTCAGCAGCTCAAAATATTCCCTGCGTCACTTGCCACTAGAATGAGACCAAGAGGCCCTTGTCATCCTTCTATATGCAAGCTCAAATCCATCTGAGCACCTCTCTTAAGTCATCAGTGCTTCATTATGTAGTACCAATCTTTCAGATACACACACATAGCTGGAAACAGGCTTTCCTAACTTTCTTGGCTTAGAACCAGGAAAGGAAATATTTGCACATGTCCAGTTCCTCCATGACACTTGGAATACAGATCAGTGTACTGCTGGACAATGTAGTCTTATATATTATATACAGTGACTTTACCAGATCATTCAGCCAGGAGCCCATGAAGCCAATCTAAGCAGTCAGCCAATCTTCCTTCCCATCATTTTTTAGCTTACAACAAGGTTCACACACACTCACCTTATGATATTCCCTAGGAACATCTAAATCTGTTTTTCCTAGACCTGGATTTATGTGACTTATATAGTCAGAACTAGGGATTCTCACATGGTGAAATCTGAGGGGAAAGGGGGTCTTTCTGCCATGAAATATCTTCAGCGGCTGTGAAGAGAAGGAGCTGGAGGTAAATTGGATGCCACATTGAATTAATATTCTTTTTCTGTACCTGGCTTGGTATTCCATCATTAGATATCTTGATCTTGAATATTACTCTATTCAAATATATTAATATCTTAGAAGGGAACCCTAAAAGCTATGATGAACTATATAACACTTTATTTAAAAATATTTTATTTTCTCAATATTTAATTTTTCCCTCCAAATATTTTTTAACATTACTTTTCCAAATTCACTCTCTCCCTCTCTCCCCTCCCCTTCTCTAAGATGGTAAGCAATTTGATATAGGTTATACATTTGATATTGTGCAAAATATATTTCCATATTGGTCATGCTGTGGAAGAAGATGCATCCCCCCCAAAAAAACCTAATGAAGTAAATAAAATGAAAAAAGTATGCTTTGGTATGCATTTAGATCAATTAGTTAGTTCTCTGGAGGCAGATAGCATATTTCATCATAAGTTTTTCAGAATTGCCTTGGATCATTGTATTGCTAAGAATAGATAAGCCATTCACCTTTGATCATCACATATTATTGCTATTACTATGTTCTGTGTTCTTCTGGTTCTGCTCACTTTGCTTTGTATCAGTTCAGGTAAGTCTTTCTAAGTATTTTTCTGAAAGCATCCTGCTCATTATTTTTATAGCACAATAGTATTCCATCATAATCATACACCACAATTGTTCAATTATTCCCTAATTGATGGGCATCCCCATAATTTTCAATTCTTTGCCACCACAAAAATAATTTATATGTATATATATTTAATAGTTTTTTTCCTATTTTTAAAAATCTCTTTGCTTGGTAGCTGTCTTTGAACAAGACAGAAAGTTGTACTTTGTGTAGAGAGGGGTGAGATGGGACCTAAGAGAGCCTCAGAAACTTCACTTTTTTTAACTTTGGTTTGTTTGTTTTGAGATTGGATCTCCCTATCTTGGTCAGGATGGAAATATCATGGCCACTCACAGCCCAATCCTAACTGTCAATTGGTTCCACAATAAGAACCCTTGCCTTCTCCAACCATGGAAATATGGCCTGGGGAAGATTGATGATTAAAGCCACAGAAGCATCCTGATATGGACTGTCATCAGCTATGAATGCTCACAGCCGGGTTTGTATGGAGGAGGTGTGGGGTATATAATTTATGCTCCTATCCCTTTAAAGACTCTTTAGAACTTGAGGGTCACAAGAGATGGTGGGACTAGCACTTAATAGAAGAATTAGACCACCTCCAATCAAGGATAAGTGGGGATCAGGTCTAGGACTCTGGGAAGACAACCTAACTAAGCATTAAAAAAAAGTACAGAAAAAAACAGAAATTAGACCAGAAACAAATAGCGTATCCTTGTTATATATTGACTCTATTAACTATTAGAAGGGAGAAGCCAGATGTATGTAATGAGATTTGCAGCTTCAGATGCAATTCTTTTTCTATTCTACTTTGTATATGAAAACACTAATTTTATTTGGTGTTTATGTTCAGAATTTGTTTGACCAATTAGCCTGAAAACCAGACCTGAAAAGTAAATAGCTCAGACTGTTACCAACAAGGATTCTTGTTGGTTACATGTTTACAGTTAAACATCAATGCAGAAAAGGGTGTGAAAAACCTAAAGAAATGACTCAGATGTGTGTGTATGTGTCTGTGGTAGCAAATACTGTGCTGCCTACCAAATCAAGTGACCCAGTGTAACATCCCTACTCTTGGGATGAATCCAGATGCCAGATTCTTGTTGACCAGCTCTCCTTTCATACCCCAGCCATTTCAGCTGATTTGTTTATGCCTTTTTTGCTTTAGTGATTGGCAGCTACATGCTTTGAAGGACTAGCTCATAAACCTGAAAATGGAGACCCCCTCACTTGTTTCTTTTTCTTGTTCTGATTTAAAATGGGTAATAATTATCTCTCCTCTTATAGATCTGAGTGCTAACTCACTTCAAGAAGCACCAGAAAACAGTCACTGAAAATTCTCATCTATGAAATGAATTCTTTTCTAAATAAAAATTATTTATTTTTGCATTCATTAAATATTATTTTGAGCACCAAATTTTCTCCCTCTCCTGCCCCTCCCTCATCCATTGAGAAGAGAAGCAATACCATATATAAAATGAATTTTTCATTACCAGCATTCTCCTACTGTGCGATCCTTCCCCCCCATCCCCACCTTATTAAAGATGAAAGGAGAGCACCTGTCTCTTATATTCAGGGGAAATAGAAAAGGTTGCCTATAGCAACCACCAGACCACTTGAGGTTTTAAATGCAACAGTTTCTCCAGGCAACCTTGGCAACCAAGTTCTCAAGAAAGTCTTCAGTGGACTAGGTAGGTGAATACATTAGATTCTTTTTATCCCCAGATCCTACTTGTCTCAATCTTTTTTCTAGTTTGGGATGGTGTAAGGAACTTTAGCCAACTTCAACAGGAAAAGAGCTTGGAGCGAAAGGCATTCTATCTCTTTATTGACTCTGCCTCTCCTTTGGGTTTCCTGGGGCAGTAGTAGGAATCTTGGCAGGTTGACCTGTTTTAAAGGAGCCTGATTCAAGGGGCAGCTAGGCTGCTCAGTAGATTGAGAGCCAGGCCTAGAGATGGGAGTTCCTAGGTTCAAATCTGGCCTCAGACATTTCCCAGCTGTGTGACCCTGGGCAAGTCACTTGACCCCTATTGCCTACCTGACCACTCTTCTGCCACGGAACCAATATACAGTATTGATTCTAAGATGGAAGGTAAGGGTTTTAAAAAAATAAAAATAAAAAAATAATAAAGGGGTTTGATTCAGAGGCCTCAGTGTCAGTGGGTATGGGAGAACTGGGCCAGCCATGGAGGGGTTGACTTCTAATCGCTTAACCTCACAAAGCTATTCACATTTCTCACAATTCTCTATATAATTCTTCCAACATTCGATAATTCTGTTCAAGCTCAACATGTTTCAGGGGTGCAGGGTGGAGTGCAGAGGAAGAGGCAATTGGGGATACCTCACTCCCTGTGGGGTAATATGCTTCTATTTTTTTCCACATGCAGAGGGAACAACAGTGGTTTTCCACTGAGGTCAAATTCAAATTCCATCTCCTCCCCAGAGCCTTTTTCTACAACTCCAATCCAGATTGTCTTTTCTTTCTTTGAGGGATCTTTGTGCCCACAGTTAGGCATTTATCTAGAATATTGTCATGGATTTTTCTCTGGGTGTTTCCTTTCCATCAAGATTGCAAGCTGAAGACCAGGACTGTGTCTCTTCCTTTTTTTGTGCCTCTGGCTCTCTAATCCCGGACTGGACTGTGACCAGAGCATACCCTCTAGCTGCAATTCTCCTACCAGTTACCTGAAAATACTTCTTTTTGATGAATAATATGGAAATATGTTTTGCGTGATAATATATGTAGAAACCAGATTGTATTGCTTGTGGCTCCAGGAGGGGGAGGAAAGAAGGGAGGGAGACAGTATGGATCACATAACTTTGGAAAATTTATGTGGAAATTTGCTAAAATAAAAAAAAACTTTTTTGTTTGTTTGTTTCTTTAAAACCCTTACCTACTGTCTTAAAATCAATACCAAAGATGGTATACCAGAAGAATGGTAAGCACTAGACAATTGAGTTTAAGAAATTTGCCTGGGATCACACAGCTAGGAAGTATCCAAAGTCAAATTTGAACTCAGGACCTTCTATCTCCAGGTCTGGTTCTCTAACCACTGAACAACCTAGCTGTCCCCTAAAAATGCTTCTTAAAAACAATGTGATATAATGGAAAGAAATGACACGGAATCAGAAGACTCAGATTTAAGACTCAGCTCTGCCACTTTTCTAGCTGTAGGACCTTGAGAAGGTCACTTTGCCTCTCTGAGACCCAGTTTCCTTTGGATCTCGTTAAATGGAGATCATGTCTTCATAGCAGCTATCCCACAGGATTGTTCTGAAGAAAATATTTTGTAAACTTTAAGGAATTATTTACATAGGAGTTTATCTTGATTATTACATTCATTTGAGGATCAAGGATGATTCTACCACCTTAGCAGAAAGTATGACATAAGTCTAGGTGGTACAATAAAAAGTGTTTGGAGTTCAAATCCATTCTCAGACATTTACTAGCAGTGTGATTCTGTCTCTTAACTTCTTCCTGCCTCAGTTTCTTCAACTGTAAAAATGAACTAATACTAACATCTGTATCCCAGGGTTATTATAAGTTTCAAAAGAGATAATATTTAAGTGCTTAGCATAATATCTGACAAACAGTAGATGCTGAATAAAATGTTTATTCATCTTTCTCTCCTCTTAGTTTACTTAATCTCTGGGATTCTAGATAATTTTTTTTTCATTGTTCACCAGTTCTTGGTTGCTCTTTACAACCTTTTCTTTGATGTCTTGTTTTTCTAAACTTTAATAGTGGAAATGAATGCTCTTTCATTTGTTCACCACAGTAGCCCTTAGTCTCTATATCTCTAAAATAAGGAAGTTATTTAGAATCAACAAATTAAATTCAAAAGACATTTATTTGAAATTTTTATTTAATTGATTAATTTAGAATATTTTTCCATGGTTACATGATTCATGTTCTTTCCCTCCCTTCCTCCCACTCCCCTCCCATAACCAATGAGCAATTCCACTGGGTTTTACATGTGTCTCAATAGTCATTTAAAAAATAAATTTGATTGATATCTTTTGGTTTTACATTGCCTAAATTTCCCCTGTATCCTTCCCTTTCCCCTCTCCCCAAAGAGTTGTCTTACATAAAAATGTTTTAAAAAGAAAAAGGGGAAAACAATGAGAAAAACTGATCACCCCCCCCAAAAAAATCTGAAAATCTGTTCCACTGTTCCACACCTTCCACCTTTGCAAAGAAGTGGGTTGGAGTACCTCTCCTTTGGAATCATACTAGTTCTTTATAATTGCCCAAGTGAAGTGACCTGTTCAAGTAGACATAGAGGCAGTAAATAGTGGAGCTACAATTCAAACCCGGTTTCTCTGGTTCCAGTTCCATTCCTCATCTTAAAAATAATAGCTGGGGGCTACATAGTTATCACAGTGGCTAGAGATGGGAGTCCTGGATTCAAATATGACCTCATATGCTTCGCTGTGTGACCCTGGGCAAGTCACTTAACTCCCTTTGCCTAGCCCTTACTGTTCTTCTGCCTTGTAACCAACATTTAAAATAGATTTTAACACAGAAAGTAAGGTTGATTTTTGTTGTTGTGGTTGTTGTTTCTGTTTTTTAAAGAAAAGGAAGATCAAGAAAATAAGCCACATGAGATTTGGCAGTCTAGGAGTATATCCTGGATATTACAGCCAGCCCAGCATCAATATGTGGAAAGCAGTGATCTTCAGGGCCATTACCTTTGGGTCCCAGCAGGTGCTGGAACAAAAACCCTTTCACCAGTGTAGGTACATGTGGATGTGAACTTGGTGGGACCAATACTCTGGGCTAAGGCTGAGTCCTCTCTCCACTCCCCCCCCTCTTTCCCAAACTGGGATAAAAAATAGTGTGTCCCTGAAGTACAGAAAGGAAATATTTATAATTTTGTTAATACTCTCTTTGGGCTAAATATCTTTGATATTTAAAAAAATAAAATAAAAAAAATAAAAAAATATTTTTTCCTTTGTAAAAGCAAGTTGATGTTAAATAGCTAAATGAGTTAATGCACTAGTCAGTCTTGGTGGCCAATTGAGGTGGGGAAAGAGCAGACAAGCAGAAAGACAGACACGTCAGTTCCTCAGGGTTCTATCCTCCACATACAGCTCAATACTAAGTAAACACCCAGTAGCCATAAATAATTCAGCCCATGAGACCACCCCAAAATAAGACTTCAATTGACAGCCCCTGAGGTCTATCAACAAGGGATGGGCACGAAGTAAGCAGAAATAGTTTGCTCCTGCCTCTCTTCCAAATTGGCCTTTTATAACTATGAGGGATTCCCCAAGGATCCTGGAGTAGACCTGCTAGTTTTCTCAGACAAGATTAGCTGCCTTAGCTATTTGAAGGTGGGGAATGGAGGTGAAAGGAAGAACGCTTGTTGAGCAAAAGAGCTGAACAAAGGAGAAAGGATTGTTTCCTCTCTCTTGGAAGATTTCGTAAAAGAAATAGAGAAACTCTGGCTACTTATGGCTTTTGGCACTATATGCTTAGTTTGGAAATGCCGTTTTTCCATCTTTGTATCCCCAAGTGCTTAGGTCAGTGCTTTGTACAAAGTAGGGCCAATAAATATAGAGTTCTTGCTTTCTCTGGTTCTGGGTCAGGTCAAGGCATGAAGTGGGGTTAACCTTACCTCCTTGTTCATTGACTGCCTGCAGAGGCCTTGTCTCTTTTCTCCTTGTGGTTCTGATGAGCCATTTGGTCATGTTTCCTGTCCCTGGGTCTGCTGAGGTCTCCTCGCCCAAATCAATAGGGACAAACCCCAGAGTTAAGAAGATAATACAGAGTAGTTAAGAGGCCTTGCTTTCTCCATTAGAGATCTGGTCAGAATAGGCTCAGTAATAGTGATGGAAGGGGAAAAAGGAATAGATAGTTGGTTCACATGGCTTTCCAGCAATCTAAGGCCAGAATTAGCTTTTGCAGAGGAAGTATAGTTAGTGAAGAAGAATGAAAAAGAGGAAGATACACAAAGGTTCAATTATGGTATGTGAGGAAAGGAAGGGTGAGTAGATTTTTCTGTTCAGTCAACTGCTAAAGCATCACCACATAGGGAACCCAGCAGCTAAAACAAACAAATAAAAAATCCTTCTTCTGTTCATTAAAAATATCTCATTTCACATGTTTTGGATCAAATTGCTTACCATCTCTGAGAGGGGAGTGAAGGGAGAGAGATAATTTGGATCTCCTAATTTCAAAAAATGTATGTTGAAAGTTGATATTAAATATAATTGGGAAAATAAAGTATCTTTACCCTATCATTATACCTATCCCTCTTTCTATCTCACTGGAAGAAAAAAAAAAGAAACAAAATTCTTTGTAACAAACTTGTATTGTCAAAGAAAACAAACCTCCCACATTGACTGTGTTTAAGAATGTATTTTTCAGGGGCAGATGGGTGGCTCAATGGATAGAGAGCTAGTTCTAGAGATGGGAGGTTCTGGATTCAAATTTGACTTCAGACACTTCCTAGATGTGTGATCCTGGGAAAGTCGATTAATCCCCCATTGGCTAGCCTGTACCACTCTTCTGATTTAGAACCAATTGTAAAAAAAATCATTATTTAAATTGCAAAGTTTAAATTCCTTTTGAGAAGAATTTTAGGTATAGAAGATGCTACCTCTCTGAATCCAGAACTGAACTGTTGGAGAAGCCACCATGAAGAAGCCTCCAGACCACAAGTTGTACAAAATTGCACTTTGGGTGTGGTTGATTGAACATTTATTTGTATGTATACTTTTATGCCAAAGGGGACTGTCCCCTAACGGCTTTTTGTCAATGTGTTCAGCAACTATTGGTTTTATTCTTTTCTTTCTCTTATCCTCAAATTATTGTAATCTTTAAATTGATTATGTTTTCATGATCCTTTGGAAAAAAATTAATTTTTTTGCAAATGACCACACGGGGGAATGTGAAAAATAGACTCGAATACAGGACTACAATCCCCATGAGCCTTTGCTCCACTTCCCCAGAATGCCTTGTAATCTCACCTGGGCCGAGATCGAGAAGGTATTTAAGCTGATTCAAGGGCTTTTGAGGGGCTCTTGGCTCTTTGGACTTCTGTTTTGGAGCAGGCGGTCTCTTGCGTGATGTGAGGTTATTTTGTCTAGGCCTCTGGCCTAGGCACATGTTTCCTACTTGTACATTCTTTAATCTTTAGCCTTTAATAAACCGCTAAAAAAATATAATACTCCTTGCAGAGAGAAACTAATTTCAGATGCCTCAGTCTCCCCATATTCCCTAAAATTTAATCTTTACACAATACATGTAGTATTTATTCTAAGATGGAAGGTAAAGGTTAAAAAAAAAGAAAAGAATGCATCTCTTTTTAAGTCCATCACTTCTTTCTCAGAAGGTTGGTAGAATGCTTCATCATTGCATTGATCAGAGTTCTTATGCCTCTCTGAGTTGGTTTTCTTTTCAAAGTTATTGTTATCATATAAATTATTTTCCTGGCTTTGCTCACTTCATCCTACATTATATCATATAGATCTTGGGTTTCTCTGAAACTTTCATTTTTTTATGGCGCAAAAGTATTTCATAACCTTCTTATACCAAAATTTGCTTACCCCTTCCCCAGTTGATGGGCTCCCCTTGGTTTCTGGCTCCTTGACTCCACAAGAGAACTGTCAGAGATATTTTTATATACATGATTCCTTTCCCTATTTCTTCAGGAATATAGGGGACATGGACTGATGCTGGATCAGAGAGTATCTTGGCTAGTATCCTCTTGAAAACTGGAAAAGCCTGTCAGGACATTTCAGCTTGTGGAGCATTTGCCCAGACAGAGATGGACAGCTGCATGCAGAGGCTCCCTTTCCTTGCTTCCTATTCCAGCTGTGGAGGCCACCAAGGAAACTGAGGCCACTTACAGAAGCCAATTCATTATTTAGGGACATTCAGCCTATACTCTCTATCGGCCCTGGATAACTAGGTAGAGTGCTAACGCTTTGGATCAGGGTTCATTTCCTACCCCCGACACTTATCTGCCTCATTCCCAAAATGAAAGGGTTAGAATAGGTAGCCTCTGAAGTTCTTCCCAGCTCTCCATCCCATAACCTCTGATTACAGGCCAGTGTACTCAGGATACTGAAGCAGAACTGATGACAAATGAACAGTCTGAGGCACAATGATCTGCCCAATGACATATGATGTTCCAGGGGTTATGAGTTACACAAATCACTAAGCGGTTCCCACTAGTGGTTTATGTGTAATGTATTTGTTTTTTGTTTTTAAATTCTTCTGTCTTACTATCAGATCTAAAATAGAAGAGTGGCAAGAGCTAGGCAATTGGGGCTAGGTGACTTGCCCAGGATCATATAGCTAGGAAGTGTCTGAGGACACATTTGGACCTAGGACCCCTCAACTTTAGTCTTGGTGCTCTATCCACTGAACCACCTAGCTGTCCTCTGTAATGTGTTTGTGTAGGTAATCTCAATGTGTTATGTAAATCCAGAAGAAGGCAACCAGGAAGGGGCCTTGAAATTAGGCTATAATTGGATAGGTTGAATGAAATGGGGTGTTTAGGATACAGAAGAGAAAACTTAGAGCACACATGATATATGTACAGGTACTTGAAGGGCTATCACATAGAAAAAGGATTAGGGGGCAGCTGGGTGACTCAATGGATAGAGAGCCAGGACTAGAGATGGGAGGTCCTGGGTTCAAATTTGACTTCAGACACTTCCTAGCTGTGTGACCCTGGGCAAGTCACTTGACCCCCATTGCCTAGCCCTTACCACTCTTCTGCCTTGGAACCAATACACAGAATTGATTCTAAGAGAGAAGGTAAGGGTTTTAAACAAAAAAACAAAACAAAATAAAAAAGGATTAGAGTTTGTTTGGCTCCAGAGGGTAGAATGAGGAGCAGTGAGTAGAGGTCTCAAAGAGGTAAATTTAGATTTTATGTCAGAAAATACTTCTTAATTAATAATTATTTTGTTGGAACCATGCCCAACAGACCATAATACTATGCAAACTCTTTGACTTAGCAATAGCACTATTGGGTCTGTATCCCAAAGAAATCAGAGATGGGGGAAACAAAAATTTTTCATTATCTCTTTTTGTGGTAGCAAAGGATTGGAACTATAGGTGTGTCCATTGATTAGGGAATGGCTGAAAAACCTGTGCCATATGGTTGTAATGGAAAACTGTTGTATTATAAGAAATGATGAACAAGGTCAGCTCAGAAAAACCTGGAAAGACCTATGTGAACTGTTTCAAAGTGAAGTGAGCAGAACCAGGAGAACAGTGTGTTTAGTAACAAACATATTGTAAAATGATCAGCCTTGAGGGACTAAACTATTCACAACAAAGCAAGGTTCCAAGATAACCCCCAGCAATTCATGATAAAAAATGCTCTACACAGCCAAGGAAAGACCTTGTTGGGATCTGAGTGCAAATCAAGACACTCCATCCTTCGCTTTATTTCCTTCATGAGTTTTTTATTGTTCATATATATATATATATATATATATATATATATATGTCTTCTGTCATGGCATGCAGAATATGGAAATACATATTGCTTGAAAGCACTAGTATAACTTAAATCAAATGTAACTAAAGAGTGATAACATTTTCTTCAAGCAAGAAGTAGTCCCAGAAGCAGAAGAGAGTTCCAGGAAGTATCAGTATATTACCAAGGACAAAATTTAGCACTAGATGCTAATAGTAGCTCAGTGGAGAAGCAGCCCCAAAGCAGATGATAGTAGCAAGTAGAAACTTCTGAGGCAGAAAGGAAGAGTAACTGAGGAGCATCACAGAATAGCAGTGATTCGAAGATAGTTTCCAGGAGACAAAGCAATAAGAGGTGTTCCCCTTGGGATGCAAACTTGGCTTTATAAGCTGTCCAGGGAACATTCCCTCTTTTACTGAAATGGTTTGTGGATCTATAGAATATTGTACCCCTTTGTGCATGGGGGAATTTCCCCTTGTTATTTAATTTGCCATTCAGTCTTAATTAAAAGTTTGCTATTTGATTTACTGTTCCTGGGTTATTGGTAGCTAATGTCAAGGAAAGGTGCTCCAGGAATATTTCGATAACTATAGTTAGTCAAATACCCTGCCTTGAACCCGCTCATATTGATGCATACATTAACAGATGATAGAGAGACACCTGGTTGAAAGAAAATCTTCAAGATTGAAATTTGCTCTACTAAGTTAAATGCCTTTTTGCAATTAACAATCAACATATCAAGATTTCCTATTCTCAACACCTTTCTGTTCAGCATGTGACTGAAAATGTAGTCTGCTATAGAAAATTATCTTTAGAAATCTCCCTGTTATCTTCTTATATTTTCATGTATACACTCAGTATAATAGTAGGACATTCTTATAAATATAGAGATGAGAAAGTAAGCATGTGGAACACCAGTTGCTTTTTTTTTGGTAAAACCATTCATTTTTCCCTCTCAGTTGTTTAGTATCATCTTCGAGATATCTTAAGCATGTTTTCAAAATTGAATCATGTCCAGCAGATTTCTCCTGTGTACTTGAATACTGTGTACTTGGTTTGTTCTAGCTACTCTTTATCTTTTAAATATCATGCCTATTTCCTCATATAGCACAAATGCAATGGATCTGTTGTCATTAATGATGAGAATAGATTGCTACAGAAATGTGACAGGCCTCTTCTATTTTCTATCTACTTGTCTTTTTTTTTCAATCTGTAGTTTTTTATCTATAATTTCTCTTGAGATGACTTAGTTAGGTCTCAAGACAAGCCTTCTTCAGAATAATTTCCCCCTTCCCTGCTTTTTGCTATTTTGTAAGGTAATACTGTTAATAATCTCCTGCCACCTTTCTCTGTAATGTATTATAAATTAATAATGTCAAACTCAAATAGAAATGAATCCCTGCAGGCTGCATATTGATTTAGAAAACCACAAATTAACATTATCTACTTTTTATTGTATTTTTGTTTCTTTTGTTAAACATTTCTCAATTACATTTTAATATGGGTCTGGCAGCACTTGTGAGTTTTGCATGTAGGAGCATGCACCTGGTATACTAGTTTGACAACTCTGCTGTAAATCAGTATCCTTGCTATGTCTGTGCATGGCAAGGAGATCAAGTGTTTGTTGGCTAAAGTAGCTTTTGGATTCTTCTTTTTTTCTTCTTCTTTTGGATTCTTCTGAAGTCCTCACTGTAGAAGTATTTTTCACCAATTAAACTTCTAAGTTATAGCACAGGATTTTAGATTTAGAATTTGAAGGAATCTAACATTGGACACCAAGTACAGCCTTCTCATTTTATGTATGTAGAAATTAAGATTCAGAAATGGTGTCTTCTCTTATACCCGTTTTCAATTTTAGTAGCAACAACTTATTTAAGTAGGTCGGATTGTAATTGTGTATATATATATATATATATATATATATATATATGTATGTATATAGTGACTTTTTCTCATTGTTATCCTTATTTTTGTTTTTGATTTTGACCTTTGAACTAGGTAGTCAATGTTCTGACTATATTCTGACTATACATAGACAAGTGATTTGGAAATGACTCTTATGTCAATATCTAGTTGTTTCTTATCTGTTAAGCTATGTTTATTTTAAATTTTTTGAGTAATATTTGATGTTCATTTTGCCTTCTGCCTCACTTCATGGAGAAAAAATTAATAAAATATAAATAATTAATATTAAATTAATTACAAATATAAACTTTTAGTCTATTTCTTTTCTTTTTTTATTGTCTTCCTCCGGAAAACCTTTTACTGAACTTTGAACATATGTTGATTTGTCTTAGAGGAACTTGCTAAAAATCTTTGCATGATTTTTCTATTTTCTATTCATACTTTGTATAAAAGTAGGATATCCATTAATTACCTCACTTCACTTAACAGTTATTTGTGGGGTCAGCGAGGAGGCTCAGGATTGAGAGCCAGGCCTAGGGACAAGAGGTCCTGGGTTCAAATGTGACCTCATATACTTCCAAACTGTATGATCTTGGACAAGTCACTTGACCTCCATTGCTATACCACTCTTCTGCCTTGGACCCAAAGCACAGTATTGATTCTAAGAAGGTAAGAGCTTAAACCACCCCCCAAAACAACAAGTTATTACCTTTTTAAGGTAACATTTCTTGATTGAATCAGTTAGTCAGACCTGGATATAAATAAGGCTTAGACACTTTAAGTTGAATAGATTTTGATGAGTGTTAGTAAATTTGATTACTGACAGGGACTTGGTTAGGCCCAGGGCAATTTGTATAAAAATCAGAGCTAGTTCAGATTTTAAGGGTTTAGCAGAAGAGAGGAAAAACTGGAGACATGAAGAGATGATCCAGAAAGAATCAGCATCACAGAGATAGCTAGAGAAAGGAATAAGGGAAAGTAGGATTGAAATATGGTGGAGAAGGAAGACATAGAGATGGAACATTCATCCTACAATAATTTTAGTTCAGAACATTCAGTGGATACCACCAGGTGTACTTACCTTCCCAGGAACAAAGGGAAATTCCAAAGAAAGGTCTACTTTTTTCTAAATTTCCCTACTAGTACTTATTAACAAACACTGTAATAAGATCTGTTGTTTCTTTACCCAAATATTTCCAGTAATTTGAATTTTGCTTTAGCCACAAAGACGCCAAGAATTAAGTAGGACCAAACACCTACTGAAATGCTAGGTGTTTACCTAATTTGGGACTTGGAGTGATTGTGATTGTAATCTATAAGTTTAATATATACCTTCTAAAGCAGTAGAAGGAGACAGACACATGGAACCATAGGGTTATTATATTGCCTCTAGGATTAAGATAAGGGAATTATTTATATCTGCAACAAATGTTGGCATAAACTGGAATTATTTTCATGGTGTTTTTTGTTTTTGCTTATGTTCATCATGATCACTGCAAAGTGAGATAGCCAAGTAAATCTATGAAACGATGTTTCTTGTTGCTTTTGTGTGCATGATGAAACCAATTTTGCTAATTCTTTTATTTATCTTTGCAAAGAGAAAGACACTTTGTTGAAAGAAACCCTTCAAAACTATAATTTCCTCCAAGAAGTTAAATACTTTTTTTTGCAATAATTAAAAAAATCAACATATCATGATTTTCTCTTTTGAAGTGAACCATCCTTTCGTTTAGCTGCAACTTTCTTATATCATCTATTTTCTTTTTATAGGGATTTGTTTGACTTCAGGGAGAAGTAGGACAAAAGTTATCAGCCCCCTGAGTCTTCTTCACCAAACTTCTATGATCTGCAAAAACTAATTGGCATCATGGGATGTTAAAGTGAATTTTCTCGCTCTAAGTCAAATAAAATGTAGAGACTCAGATAATCTGAGCAACAGCAGGAACAAAGGAGTTCCAAAGACAATTAAAGTCCTAAGGGTTTTTTCTGGGTAGCTGACTATGTACATCTGGCTGGGGCATCAGTCTCAAAAGAGCTAAACATTGCATTTTTTAAAAAATGAGATGAGTGGCAGTTTAGGGAACTAGCATTTCAAGTAAGATGTTCAGTAGAGAGTCTGGACATCATTGACTTTGCAGCATTAAAGGTATGAATTGCCTTGCATATAGTGCATATTTTTCTTGCCCTTCTGTATTTCTTGAGTATATGCTCTCCCAATTGGTGGTGTGCATAGCTATGTATCTGTAAAGGAAATCTTTGTCGCTTATTTTGCCATATCATTGAATCAAGTCCATTTTGCTTTGTACTGATGCATTCTTTGTTTGGCATACTTAGAAAAAAATAAAAAATACCCCCATTGATTAATCTTCATATCTATAGTCTTGAGAGATACAGACTTATAAAGTGCTGTAGGAGTGCTTTAAGGGGCCTACATATGAATTGGGCCCTGGGCATTACTAATTTACAGTGAAAATGCCAATATTGATATGCTTTAGCACAGGACTACTAGGACAGAATGTTGTAGAATTCTCAGATGTCACTATCAAATATTTTGGTTTAATTGTTTTTCTTTGTCTATCTAGGGAGGTTTGATAAGTCTGTGACAAGTGAATTAAAATGCTGATATGTTTACTTCATCTAATACTGCATCAATTCATTCATTGGCAAAGTTCTCATATTTAGAGTAGCAATAATTAAATTAATATTTATTGATAGTGTAAAGAAACTTTAATTTTTACTGCCTTCTTTCTCCTTTTTTCTGCCACTTTGCCTTAATCTTTAGCAATTTTCAGGTTTTTTTTCAGCCAAAAAATTGTTATACCTAATGCTCTCATTCTAAATATAGCCAAGTATCTATTTAAATATTTAAATTAACAAAAATTATTTTGGCTTTGAAAGTTATGGAAAATGTTTGGAAACACTTTAAAAATCTATAACCCTTTGTGTTCTATAAAGAAAGCCAGCTTCTTATGGCTGGATTCTTTTTTGGCTTTCATCTTTTTAGTTTCAACCCCTTTCTGGGTTTAATTCCTGGTTCTGATTCTTACTAGCTGTGCGGCTGAGCTTAGGCAAGTCACTTCTTGAGCCAGCTTAATCTTCTTCTCTAAAGTGAATAGTTTTGTCTAGATGGTCTCTAAGGTTTCTATCAGCTTTAAATTCTGTAGGGCTACTGAAGGTTGTGTAATCAGGAAGGAAAAGCTTATTGGAAAGGGAGAACCCAAAATTCATAGCTAGAGATGCTGTAGTCCAGGATTTTAGCACCAGATGTCACTGTTGACAAAGAAGAGGGTTATTGGCAAACCTTCAGTAGCCCTACAGAGTTGGACTCATAATTAACAGAAGGAAATTATGAACAAAAGAGAACTGAAACAAGGACAGATTAGTACCTATTAAAATGGGCTCTCATAATAAAAATGCATTCTGGATAAAAGTTGAGTAGGTTCTTTTGCTGCAGAAGTCAGTGGGAGCTGGAAAGAAAATTCTGCCTTCAGGATAGAGCACACTTTTCCCCCAATTTAGGCTAGCCCAGAGACAAAAGAAAAACTGGAGGGAATAGATGGACAGTCTCCAGAAAGAGTCTGAATTTGGATCCATTAGGACAGGGTCAAAAAAGGGAAGAGATTTCAGGGAAGGGACAATGAAATGAAGCAAATATTTAGTATCTACTATGAATAAATGGTTTTTTTGAGGTTAGGAAGATTAAGACAGGGTTCCTATCTTCATTAGAACTTACAACTCAGTAAGAGATAAAACATGGACACTAATATTTTAATTTTAATTAATTAATTAATTTATTATTTATTTATTTATAAATAAAATAAATTTAATTAAATTATTTTACATAATACAAGGTAGAGAGTGAAAGTCCAATATAAGAGATTTTTAAATGCTATATTAATTCCAAGGGGAAGGAGATTGTTTCTGGCTAGGGTGAATAAGGGAAGGAGGAGGAGGTGACATTTGATCTGGGCTTTAAAGTATGGATAGAAGATAGACAAAAAAAATGGAAACCTCTTCTGGAGGTGGATATTAGAAATATAAATTTATAATTTTGTCTGAAGAACTGTCAATTTTGTCTCCATCAAAGACCTGTTCCTATGCCTCATTATAGAGTGGGTTCTCCAAAGCTAAGCCAATGGAAAGTAAGCTCTAGTAGGCACTATCAAAATCAAAAGACTTCTTTTTTTAAAAATTTATTTTTATTTTAAAAATATATATTTTTTAAATAATATTTTATTTGATCATTTCCAAGCATTATTCATTAAAGACAAAGATCATTTTCTTTTCCTCCCCCCAACCCCCATAGCTGATGCGTGATTCCACTGGGTATCACATGTGTTCTTGATTCGAACCCATTGCCATGTTGTTAGTATTTGCATTAGAGTGTTCGTTTAGAGTCTCTCCTCTGTCATGTCCCCTCAACCTCTGTAGTTGGGCAGTTGCTTTTCCTCGGTGTTTCTACTCCCACAGTTTGTCCTCTGCTTATGAATAGTGCTTTTTCTCCTAGATCCCTGCAGATTGTTCAGGGACATTACACCGCCACTAATGGAGAAGTCCATTACGTTCGATTATACCACAGTGTATCAGTCTCTGTGTACAATGTTCTCCTGGTTCTGCTCCTCTCGCTCTGCATCACTTCCTGGAGGTCGTTCCAGTCTTCATGGAATTCCTCCACTTTATTATTCCTTTTAGCACAATAGTATTCCATCACCAACATATACCACAGTTTGTTCAGCCATTCCCCAATTGATGGGCATCCCCTCGCTTTCCAGTTTTTGGCCACCACAAAGAGCACAGCTATGAATATTTTTGTACAAGCCTTTTTGTCCATTATCTCTTTGGGGTACAAACCCAGCAGTGCTATGGCTGGATCAAAGGGTAGACATTCTTTTATCGCCCTTTGGGCATAGTTCCAAATGGCCCTCCAGAATGGTTGGATCAGTTCACAACTCCACCAGCAAAGAATTAATGTCCCAACTTTGCCACATCCCCTCCAGCATTCATTACTTTCCTTTGCTATCATGTTAGCCAATCTGCTAGGTGTGAGGTGATACCTCAGAGTTGTTTTGATTTGCATCTCTCTGATTATAAGAGATTTAGAACACTTCTTCATGTGCTTGTTAATAGTTTTGATTTCTTTATCTGAAAACTGCCTATCCATGTCCCTTGCCCATTTATCAATTGGAGAATGGCTTGGATTTTTGTACAATTGATTTAGCTCTTTATAAATTTGAGTAATTAAACCTTTGTCAGAGCTTTTTATGAAGATTTTTTTCCCAATTTGTTGTTTCCCTTCTGATTTTAGTTACATTGGTTTTGTTAGTACAAAAGCTTTTTAATTTGATGTAGTCGAAATTATTTATTTTACATTTTGTGATTCTTTCTATGTCTTGCTTGGTTTTAAAGCCTTTCCCCTCCCAAAGGTCTGACATGTATACTATTCTGTGTTTACCCAATTTACTTATGGTTTCCTTCTTTATGTTTAAGTCACTCACCCATTTTGAATTTATCTTGGTGTAGGGTGTGAGGTGTTGATCAATTCCTAATCTCTCCCATACTGTCTTCCAATTTTCCCAGCAGTTTTTATGAAATAGTGGATTTTTGTCCCAAAAGCTGGGATCTTTGGGTTTATCGTATACTGTCTTGCTGAGGTCTCTTGCCCCCAGTCTATTCCACTGATCCTCCTTTCTGTCTCTTATCCAGTACCAAATTGTTTTGATGACTGCTGCTTTGTAATATAGTTTAAGGTCTGGGACTGCAAGGCCCCCCTCATTTGTGTTTTTTTTTCATTATTTCCCTGGATATCCTTGATCTTTTGTTATTCTAAATGAACTTTGTTATGGTTTTTTCTAAATCAGTAAAGAAATATTTTGGGAGTTCCATGGGTATGGCACTAAATAGATAAATAAGTTTGGGTGGGATAGTCATTTTTATTTTATTGGCTCGTCCTATCCATGAGCAGTTAATGTTTTTCCAATTGCTCAAGTCTAGTTTTAGTTGTGTGGAGAGTGTTTTGTAGTTGTGTTCA
This sequence comes from Monodelphis domestica, assembly GCF_027887165.1. Lineage (NCBI taxonomy): Eukaryota > Metazoa > Chordata > Mammalia > Didelphimorphia > Didelphidae > Monodelphis > Monodelphis domestica. The sequence goes on from NC_077230.1 coordinate 233,958,325, forward strand.
TATAGTTCCTGTGTTTGTCTCAGGAGATAGATTCCTAGGTATTTTATTTTGTCTAAGGTGATTTTGAATGGGATTTCTCTTTCTAGTTTTTGCTGCTGAGCTGTGTTGGAGATATATAGAAATGCTGATGACTTATGTGGGTTTATTTTGTATCCTGCAACTTTGCTAAAGTTGTTGATTATTTCAATTAGCTTTTTGGTTGAATCTCTAGGATTCTTTAAGTAGACCATCATGTCATCCGCAAAGAGTGATAACTTGGTCTCCTCCTTGCCTATTTTGATGCCTTCAATTTCTTTTTCTTCTCTAATTGCTACAGCTAGTGTTTCTAGTACAATGTCAAATAGTAGAGGTGATAATGGGCATCCTTGTTTCACTCCTGATCTTATTGGGAATGCATCTAGTTTATCCCCATTACAGATGATATTAGCTGATGGTTTTAGATATATACTGTTTATTATTTTTAGGAATGACCCTTCTATTCCTATGCTTTCTAGTGTTTTTAATAGGAATGGGTGTTGTATTTTATCAAAGGCTTTTTCTGCGTCTATTGAGATAATCATGTGATTCTTGTTGGTTTGCTTGTTAATGTGGTCGATTATGTGGATGGTTTTCCTAATATTGAACCAGCCCTGCATCCCTGGTATAAATCCTACTTGATCATGGTGGATGACCCTTCTGATCACTTGCTGGAGTCAAAAGACTTCTGATATGGTTAGCAGTGGATTTTATCACTATGGTTCAAGGACCATCATCAGATTGACTGTTAGGAACAATAAGTGGAAGTTGTAGAAGATAGATAAAGGGCTTTAAAGAGCAAGAAAAGCTTCCTATTACAGAAATCTAAAAGGAGAATGAGATGCCTTGGGAAGTAGTAGACTTTCCTCTCAATAGAGGTGTTCAAATGAAGACTGGAAGTTGTATAGAGGCCATTGTCAGTCAGATGCAAGTTGGAGTGCTGGCTTTTGAGATCCCTTCCAATTCCAAGATAATTTGAAAATCTTTCTGTATCTCAGCTAATCAGAATATTCCGCTAATCAGATTCCCTATACATTCTTTCCATTATTCTTTTAAGGGAGAGAAGAAACTTAAAAGAAAATCACTGCATTAGTATGAAATAGTGAATTAGCTAAAATGTACATTGATAATATAATTCACTAATCAGTATAACAGGTCATCTATTCTAAAAAGATGTGTGGTGGTTGGAATGTTGATCTAGGAGTTAAGGAGACCTGATCTGCCTCAGTCACCTACTAGTTGGGTCACTTTAAGCAAATCATTTAACAGGTTCCATTTCCTCCTTTATATAAAGAAGATGATACAGAGTTGTGGTAAGGATCAAATCAAATGAGATAATACATATTATTGCGTTAAAACCTTTAAAACATTATGTAAATTTTAGATATTCTACTTTATGGAAACTTTCATGAAACAGTTATTTTTGGTGTGTGGAAATTTCTCAATATCAAACCCTATTTTCTTACTAATCTTACAAAAAATAAAAATGAAAATATGTTCCTGTGGAGGAAATATTGAAGTGAAGTCATAATAAAATCAGAAAATCTTTTAAAAGCCACATATTTACAGATGTAAATTATTATACTACACTGGGAAATGGATATGAAAAAATCACATATTTAAAGCATATGGATCCAAGGGGAAATAATTTTATGATCAAATAAAAAGAATGCTTAAAATGAGTCAGAAAACATGCATGAATACCAGTGAGTATATAATCTTTGTGTATGGCTCAATAGCTTAAAGAAAAGGCAGTGACTGAAGATTAACTGAACAGTATACATTGGACTGGAAAATCATTTCATTTCTCTCAAACCCTCTGCCTAATACATTTTATAGCAATGGGATGTGCTGACTATCTGGTTGCTCAGATCTATTTCCTAGTGCTGTGAGGAAGCCACTGCCTTTATACTTATACTATAGTTTAATCTGGGCTGAAGGGAAGAACTGATGAAGAATTACTGAATTGAAGTAACAAAAACTGATCAATAAATAAAGAGTAATGAGCTTTATTTACTGTCATGATTCTCTCTCTCTCTCCCCGCCCCCCAAGGTATGTGTTACCTATATAAGATGTATGTGTCCACATGAAGTACACATCAACTTTTGGGGGACATTGATAAATAAGATCTGAACTCTGGACCATTCCTGAGCTAGAACCAGTATAATAGTTGGAGGAAGGTCAGGCAAACTCCAGGGCAACACTGAGATGGGCATCTTTCTTGAGTTTCCTAGAAGGGTACTATACTACAATTAGAAAGACAGATAGATAGATTGATATAAACTTTATTTATAAAATTATATACATATGTCTTCCCCTCTAAATATTGCTGGTCTAGGTTCAGAAAAAAAGTTTCTTTTCTCAGTAACCTTTAAAGGTTTGGCTAGAGTAGCCAAAGCTTATACTCACCAACTTGTCCCTTCCCATTAAATACTGGTTATACAAAAGAACATCACAAATAGCAAATATTAAATAAATCCATGCATCCAAACTAATAGTATACAGAAATTAAAGAAGTTATACGGATTAAAATATACTAGACTTTACACAGAGTGAATGTGCTCTTTAGAGGGGAATGAAACAAGATCTAAGACTAAGAGAGAAGTCCTGATCTGAGTTCCTAAAGGGAACTTCCCCTAAGTCTCTAGAGAGGCAAACAGGGAAATTCAAGCACATCATTTGAGGAGTCAGTTTCCCCTACATATATAGTATTTCCAAAGTCCATATTTTTCTCTCTCCATGTTTCTGGAGTCGGTCTCTAATAGAGCCTGGAATGATACCTACCCTCTCACAAAGAAAGGATACTTCTTTCCCCCTAAGTTTTTGTATCAATACTGAATACTCTAGTTCCTCACATTACTGTGTTCTCAGTATTCTTTCCACCAATATGCAAAATACCTCATCCTTGACTTGAAAGTGGGTTTATGTATCTATCTAATTATGTGAGGGGATTCTCTTTCTACTTATTCATTTCCACTAATCATCAAATACCTATCATGGCAGAGCCTAGCACAGGGTGTTGGGGATACAAAGACAAAATTGAAAAAGTCCACTTTACCTTCTGACTTAGAATTAGTAAGTATCAGTTCCAAGGCAGAAGAGCAGTGAGGGCTGGGCTATTGGGGTTAAGTGACTTGCCCAGGGTCACACAGCTAGTAAGAGTTTGAGGCTAGATTTGGACCCAAGACCTCCTGTCTCCAGACCTGGCTCTCTAACCATTAAGCCTTTTAGGTTCCCCCAAAGTCCCTGTTTTTTCCAATGGGAAAAAACTTTTGTTCAGTTATAGATAGAAATAATTTTTTACAATTTTTTTGACATTTTAAAATTCAGATTCTCTCCTTTCCTCTCTAATTCCCTCTCCTCTCAGGCAGTGAATAGTCTGATATAGGTTACACGAATACTTACACATAATATATATTTCCATATTGCTCATGACAGAAGACACATATCACATATGTAATAGAAATCTTGTGAAGGAAACATAGTAGAATATGGAATGCTTTGATCTGTACTCAGACTCCAGCACTTCCTTCTTTGGCTTCGGATAGTATTTTCATCATGAGCCCCTTGTGGTTATCTTGGAAACTTGCTTTGCTGATAATGATTTAGCTCTTCACAGTTAATTTTCATATAATATTTCTGTTACTATATACATTGTTCTTATGGTTCTTACTTTACATTGTATCTGTTCATATAAATTGTTCCAGATTTTTCTGACTTCATCCTGCTAATTATTTATTCTGGTGCAATAATATTCCATTACAGTCATATACCACAACTTGTTCATACACTCTCCAAGTGATGGATAACCCCTAAAAGTCCCTGTTTTAAAAAGTTCACATTATATGGGAGAAGACAACATTTATAAAAGCAAGTATATACAAAATAAATGCCAGGTAGCATTTTGAAGGGAGGGCCCTAGCAGTGACAGGACTCAGCCAAAGCATGTAAAAGGTGTCTCTTGAGCAGAATTTTGAAAGAAATGGGGAATTCTGAGAGATGAAGTCAAGGTTGGAGTACATTGTAGGCATGGAGGATAGACAATGCAAAGGAGCAGAGATTGCCTTTGATTTTGGAAGCTAATTGGAGCCATTGGAGTTTGATAAGGAAAATGATACGGTATAGAGCAGAGGGTATGATGGAGTTCTGGAGAATGAAACTGGGTGAGAAATGAGAAGATGGCCATCCTCTCCTTAAACAGAGGAGCTCTCCATTGTCCATTCTCCAACCTCTCCAACCAGAGGGAGGGAGGATACTGATGAAGTGTCAATTTCACCATTCAATGTGATCGGACAAGATTAAATTCTAAAGAGCGTGATGAAAACCAAAGCAATGCAACTGGGTCAGGGATTATATAACTTCAGAAAACTTATGTGGAAAATTGTTATTACATGTAATTGATAAAATAAAATATCTTTATAACAAAAATAAAAAAATGCAAATTTCAGTTAGAAGTTATTGAGGGAGCAGCAGGTGGCTCAGTGGATGGAGAGCCAGGCCTAGAGATGGGAGGTCTTGGGTTCAAATATGACCTCAGATACTTCCTAACTATGTGACTCTGGGAAGTCACTTGACCCCCATTGCCTAGTCCTTCACTCTCTGCCTTAGGTCAATACATAGTATTGATTCTTGAAAGCAAGATTGCCTTTTCCCACGACTTGTATGACACTTTTCATGTACACTATGTAACATTTGGGACACTGAAGCAGTGTTAGTAGTCAGCCGCCTAAATTGGTAATTTGACTTTCCCTAAATTTATAGAGGGTTTTTTTTAAATGAATATTTTTATTATATTAAATTAAAAAAAGCTTTGTACAAAAAACCCAATATAACCAATATTAGAAGCAAAACATCAAACTGGGAGAGAAATTTTATAGCAATTTTTCCTGATAAAGGTCCAATTTCTCAAATTTATAGAGAACTTAGTCAAATTAGAGGTTTTGTGATATGGTGTAAAACGTCTTAGTAAAGAACAAAAACAAAAGCCAATCTTAGATCCAGAATCAAAGGACCTGAATTTGAATCCTACCTTTGCTTACTACATGTGTTCCTGGAGAAATCACTTTTTCATTTTAAAATGAGTGGGTTGGACCAAATGGCCTCTGATATTCCTTCAAGCTCTTCATCTATGATACTATTATCATGTGAAGTGTGCCACTCTATTGATTATCCAATAAGGAAGTATAAATCATGGTTGACAAATGGCTGTTGATCTGCCCAAACCATCAGATAAGAATTTTCCAAGTGTGACTCTCAAAAATGGCACTGAGTGGTTTTAAAAAAATCACAATGTATTTTCAGAGAAAGAAATCAAAACTACTAATAGGCACATGAAAAAGTGTTCTAAATCTCTTATAATCAGAGAGTTGTAAATCAAAACAACTCTGAGGTATCACCTCACACCTAGCAGATTGGCTAACATGACAGCAAGGGAAAGTAATGAATGCTGGAGGGGATGTGGCAAAGTTGAGACATTAATTCGTTGCTGGTGGGGTTGTGAATGGATCAACCATTCTGGAGGGCAATTTGGAACTATGCCCAAAGGGCGATAAAAGACTGTCTACCCTTTGATCCAGCCATAGCACTGCTGGGTCTGTACCCCAAAGAGATAATATGGAAAAAGACTTGTACAAGAATATTCATAGCTGCGCTCTTTGTGGTGGCCAAAAATTGGAAAATGAGGGGATGCCCTTCAATTGGGGAATGGCTGAACAAATTGTGGTATATGTTGGTGATGGAATACTATTGTGCTAAAAGGACTAATAAAGTGGAGGAATTCCATGTGAACTGGAACAACCTCCAGGAAGTGATGCAGAGCGAAAGGAGCAGAACCAGGAGAACATTGTACACAGAGACTGAAACACTGTGATACAATTGAATGTAATGGACTTCTCCATTAGTGGCGGTGTAATGTCCCTGAACAATCTTCAGGGATCTATGAGAAAAACACTATCCACAAGCAGAGGATAAACTGTGGGAGTAAAAACACCGAGGAAAAGCAACTGCTTGACTACAGGGGTGGAGGGGACATGTCTGAGGAGAGACTCCAAATGAACACTCTAATGCAAATATCAACAACAAGGAAATGGGTTTGAATCAAGAACACATGTGATACCCAGTGGAATCACGCGTCGGCTATGAGATAGGTGGTGGTGGGGGAATAGGAAAAGAAAATAATCTTTGTCTCCAATGAATAATGTTTGGAAATGACCAAATAAAATAATGTTTAAAAAAATCACAATGTAGATTTCTATAAGAACTGGAAAGACTTCCATGAACTGATGTAGAGTGAAATATGTAGAGTGAAATAAGCAGAACCAGGAGAACATTGTAGACAGTAACTGAAACATTGTGGGACAATCAAATGTAATTGACTTTGCTTCTAAAAGCAATGTATTGGGGGCAGCTGAGTAGCTCAATGGATTGAGAACCAAGCCTAGAGACGGGAGATCCTAGGTTCAAACCGGTCTCAGACACTTCCTAGCTGTGTGACTTCCTAGCTGTGTCAAGTCACTTGACCTCCTTTGCCTAGCCCCTACCACTCTTCTGCCTTGGAGCCAATACACAGTCAGTACAAGTATTGACTCCAAGACAGAAGGTAAGAGTTAAAAAAAAAATAAAAGCAATTCATTGATCCAGGACAATTTTGAGAAATGTGAGAGTAGAAATCCAGAAGAAAACATGATTTATCACTTGTTTATATGGGTATATTATTTGGGGTTTTGTTTTAAGAGATTATTCTATGATAAAAATTAATAATATGTAAATGGGTTTTGAGTGATAATATATGTATAACCAAAGTGGAATTGCTTGTCAACTCTGGGAGGAGGGAGCAAAGAGAGAAGGGAGACAACAAGAATCATGTAACCATGGGAAAAAAAAGACCCAAAAAATAAATCACAATGGTTGATCTCTGAATTTAGCAAGGAGATAATATTGAATATCACTCAAAATATTTTAGAAGTAGGAAATATATGTCTTTTTTCCCATCCCCACATCTGGCTTCACCCTTTTTAGTCATTCCATAGTCATTGGCATGTTTTCTCCCCTAGTAGAATGTGAGCTCCATGAAAGCTGTGGTTGTTTCTATCTTTCTTTGTAACCCCAACCCTTAGCACAGTGCCTGGCATATAGAGCTTAATAAATACCTTTTGACTGACTGAAACTGAGAAAAGATATATTCCCTTCCTCATCTAATGGGATTTTTAAAAAACCCTTACCTGTCATTTTAGAAGCAAGGCTATATGTTGGTTCTAAGACAGAAGAGTGATAAGAGCTAAGTGATGAAGGTTAGGTGACTTGCCCAGGGTCACCCATCTATGAAATGTCTGGGGTCATATTTGAACCCAAGTTCTCCCATCTGTAGACCTGCTTCTCAATCTTTCTAGGTGCTTCCAGTGGGATTAAAAAAAAATTGTATCCAGTTCCTCTCACTCTGGTCTCTGACTTCTGGGTTTCCAGGTGCTGTAGACTTGGGGAGTACTAATCTGTGTGTTTAGTTCTTCTTCTTATGCCCCCAACCATTGGCAGATAGATTCTCCAAACATAGCAGCCTGCCACCATTGCTGTTTGTGTAGTTTCATTATGCAAATCACCTGCTGCTCACTGGCATGGTGATTAGCAGTCTCATATCCAACACCAGCTACCAAGAATCTCATTTTCCCATATAGTCTCTCAAGGTCAAAAGAAAAGGAAAAAAAGAAACCCAATACCAGTACATCTATGTGTAGATCTTATCATTTTCTGACATCTCACAAATATGTTTCTTCCTATGGGAATTTCTGGAAGTCCACTGGCTTCCCATAGAGATGAAATATCATTGTAGAAACATTCACTATATAAGTTAAAAAACAAAGAAAAGTAGCTGCCTGGAAATTAGTTCTTGGCCTTCACTCCCATCACCAGAAGGCATCGGAGCTGTGAAATTGTAACAATGATAATGATAATAAGTCATGGCTGCCTAGGTTGTGTGAATCTTAAAATTACTCACACTCTACCTTGGAACATTTGGTTAAGGATATTCTCCATTTTAAACAATGAAGGTACTTGGTCAGGAATGTATTGGGAACTCTGACATTACTCCACCCATACTTAGGCATACTTTAGGGGAAGATAAAGTTGTAAACTCCTGATGGAACAATGAGAAAAAGTCCCTGACCCATACTTATAGTAAAGCTAGAACCTTAAGCTAGATCTATTTTTAGATCTAATACAAAAGGGTGCTAAGTACCTATGAAGGTCAAATTATTCACTAAAAGGTCAAGCAATTTACAAAGGGCAAGCTTAGCAAAGAGGTATGAAGTTTTAATCTACTCAGATGTGAACTAAGAATGGTCAGTCCTAGGGAAAACGTCTACTGTGATTGGTAGATGTGAAGATTTAGTGGAGGTGACATAAGAGAAATTTCTCTTTAAAAGGAGCTCTCTGAACTTAGTTCAGGGAGTTCTCTCTGGAGGTGGAGGAGTTCGGAGCTGGGTCTCTGAACTCAATTCAGGAGTTGAGGATTTCAGTGAAAGACTGGAGTTTTGCTTGGGACAAATCTTGTGGTGAGTTGATAAAAGATTGACTAGTCTCTCTTAAGGCCTAGGCCAATTGGCCTAGGCCCTTCCTACTTTAAACTCATCTCTCTACTCTTTTTCTTCTCTTAATTCTTTCATTTATATTAATTAAAAATCTCCATAAAACCCAGCTGACTTGGGTATTTTTCATATTTGGGAATTTTTCCCAAGGTGACACTTATTTTTGATTTAAATCAAGACACTAAAAATTATCTTTACCAGTGTGGCCAAAACCTTACAGTTTGGCCATTTACACATTTTTGCGGTCACAGTTGTTATTGTTCTTCTTTTTAGAATGAAAGCCCTTACCTTCTGTCTTAGAATCAATAGTGTGCTAGGCAATGGGGATCAAGTGACTTTCCCAGAGTCACATAGCTAGGAAGTATCTGAGGCCATATTTGAACCCAAGACTTCCCATCTCTAGGCCTGGCTCTCCAAATTGAGCCACCTGCTGCTCCCTCAATAACTTCTAACTGAAATTTGCATTTTTTATTTTTGTTATAAAGATATTTTATTTTATCAATTACATGTAATAACAATTTTCCACATAAGTTTTCTGAAGTTATATAATCCCTGACCCAGTTGCATTGCTTTGGTTTTCATCATGCTCTTTAGAACTTAATCTTGTCCGATCACATTGAATGGTGAAATTGACACTTATCAGTATCCTCCCTCCCTCTGGTTGGAGAGGTTGGAGAATGGACAATGGAGAGCTCCTTCCAGATCCTCTGTTTAAGGAGAGGATGGCCATCTTCTCATTTCTCACCCAGTTTCATTCTCCAGAACTCCATCATGCCCTCTGCTCGATACCCAATCCCACATCCATTCACTTAAAAAAACAAAAACAAAACTCTTACCTGTCTTAGAATCCATACCAAGTATTGGTTTCAAGGCAGAAGAATGGTAAGGGTTAGGCATCTGTTAGGTTAGGTTAAGTGATTTGCTCAGGGTCACATAGCTAAGAAGAATCTGAGGCCATATTTGAATCCAGGACCTCCCTTTTCTAAGCCTGGCACTCTATCCACTGAGCCACTCAGATGTTCCTCTCCCTTCACTTTTTAGCTTCTGTTTATATGTCTACAGTATATTTATTTAATCCACATTTATATAATCCACTTTAGATCATGAACTTGTCCTCCATGAATTGCTGTTCTTTTTATCATGAGCACTTAGCATAGTGACTGATACCTGGTAGGTGCTTCATAAATGTTTATTGACTTACTATCCCTTTCTTCATTTTTCTATGGCATAACAGTATTCCATATATTCATATATCTTAATTTGTTTAGTCATTGATGCTTACCCACTTAAGTTTCCAGTTTCTTACTATGGCAAAAAGAACTGCTGTAAATATTTTTGTTCTTGTGAGTTCTTTTCTTCTTTTTTGATCTCTTTAGGGGCATAGACCTAGTAGTGATATCCCTGGGTCAAAGTATATGCTAGCTTAGGAATTTTGGGGGAATAGTTTTACTTGCTTTTGAGAATGGCTGGAGCTGACCTGTTTACAGTTTTACTAATAGTATATTAATGTGTCTGTTTTTCCTGTAGCCCCTTCAACATCTGTCATTTTCCTTTTTTTTTTTCAACTTGTGGAGTGAGGTGTTGGTTGTCTCTCGAACCGAGGATGACGATTGTCTTTGTGCGTTTTTTGTGTACAAAGACACCTGTGCATGAAGATTTAAGTGGAAAAGTCGATGCACAGAGACAGTCCCACTCTCTCGGCGTTGGAAGCCTGGGTCCATTGGCACGAAAAGTCATTACACCTGGAGACTTCGTCAGCTGCATTAGATGGCCGGGTAGTCCTTTGTGCTCCAACACGCCCTAAGCACTCCACAGTGCCTTGCTGCATTGCCATCTCAGCCGTTGAACCTTCTTGTTGGTTTCTTCCGCCTGTTCCGCCGAAGCAGTCTTCACAGGCTGGGTGAGCAAAGCCCTGGTTCACCAGGGGTCGATGACCCGATGGCTACCCTCACAAGGTTTAGCCGGCCTGTCGAAGTCGTTGCCTGGGATGTGGCCGCTGCCACATGCTAGCAGCTACTGGGAGCCACAAGTGAGAGCTGGGTGTCAGGTGAGGGTTAGTGGCTGGAGAGCTGCCCTAGGAGGGCACGACAAGCCCTCCATACGAGAGATATTACCCCTCCCTGACCACCCCATACACCCCTGGAGTGAGGTACAATCTCATAAACTACTTTAGTTTTCCTTTATCTACTTATTAGTGATTTGGAGCAATTTTCTTAAAGATGGCTATTGATAGCTTAGATTTCTTCCTTAGGAAACAGCAGTAGTCAACTTTCTAAGACCACAAATTACAACAGAGTTGTGGATCTCCATTTGAATAGATTTTTCATATTTGGGTAGTTCGGCCTCTGGATGAAAACACATCTGAGACCACATCTTACCTCTTGAAATAAAAGGTAATACAATTATACAGTGCTTTAAAATTTGTTAAGCATTTTTCTTACAACAACCTCATTCAGTTCAGCAGTTTAATTTTTATATCTTTCCATTCAACAAATGATGAAAATGAGTCTCTAATCTATTAAGTGACTTTTTCACAATCACATAACTCAAATGTAGCTAACCGAATTTTAATCCTGATCTCCTGGGTTGAGTGCTTTATTTTTCATGCCCTACATGTGGGCCCCCTCCCCCCCCCCAGTTTCATATAACTCTCCTTCATATCCTCTGTCATTTTTTTTAGAGTAGTTAGGATAGCAACACAGACACACTCAGGTCATCCCAAGAAATATTGCCTAGGATTTAGAGCTAGCAATATATTATATGGGAGTAGCTAGGTAGCACATGGATAGAGCATCAGGCCAAGAGATGAGAGGTCCTGGGTTTAAATGTGACTTCAGATACTTCCTAGCTGTGTGACTCTGGGCAAGTCACTTAACCCCAGTTGCCTATCTCTAACCACTCTTTTGCTTTGGAATCAATACACAGTTCTGATTCTAAAATGGAAGGTGAAAGTTTTAAAAAACAACAAATAATAAAAATTTAAAAAATAATAAAAGCTCATTGAATTTTAACTCCTTCACCCTCCACATCCTCATCTCACCAGTTCTGTTTCCTTCTTTCTCTTTGTTCTTTTAACAATAGAACATAAATCCCCTGCTCCTAGAAGACAAGGATAATTTCATTTTGTCTTTTTTTTAATGGATTTTAGAATCCAGCACAGTGCTTGCCACATAGTAGATACTCAGTGGTTGTAGAATTGAATTGAAAGGAACACTCAACTTTTTCTTTTCTTTCTTTTTTCTTTTTAAAATTTTATTTAATTGATTAGTTAAGAAAATTTTCCATGGTTACATGATTCATTGTTCTTTCCCTCCCCTCCTCCCACCCTCCATAGCCAACTCACAATTCCACTGAATTTTACATGTATCATTCAAGACTTATTTCCATATTATTGATATTTGCACTAGGGTGATCCTTTAGCATCTATATCCCCAATCATATCTCCATCAACCCATGTGATCAAGCAGTTGTTTTTCTTCTGTGTTTCTGCTCCCACCCTTCTTTCTCTGGATGTGGATAAAATTCTTTCTCATAAGCCCCTCAAAATGTTTAAAGAGGGGGCAGCTGGGTGGCTCAGTGGATTGAGAGCCAGGCCTAGAGATGGAAGGTTCTGGGTTCAAATTTGATCTCAGACACTTCCCAGCTGTGTGACCTTGGGCAAGTCACTTGATCCCCATTGCCTAGCCCTTACCACTCTAATGCCTTGGAACCAATACATAGTATTAATTCCAAAATGGAAGGTAAGGGTTATTAAAAAAAAAAGAAATGTTTAAAGACCTTTTCTTAAGGGAGTCAGAAGATATCTCCTAGTTTATACAAGTCACATTCAGACTCATTACCTACTATTCTCTTTACTTAAGAATACTAGGCATAAATACTACTACTCTCAAAATATCATACATTCCAATTCATCCAGTGGGAAACAAAATTATTTGTCTTTTATTTGGAAACTAGAAGTGTACCCCCTGCTCTTATTTTCTTCCAGAAGCTCCTTGATTTCTGATCATTTCCAGGAAGCATAAAAGTTGCCATATCTGATGTTTAAATTACCCTTGAAGAGAGAAAGGGAGGCTGTCCAGTTGCTAGGAAACCTGACTCCAGCTGCACTCCCCCAGCCTCTAGAGTGGACAGAAAGATTTGTCCTGACTTCATTTCCTGATGAATTGGTGACAATAGGACAATTGTGACCAAGGTCAGTATTAGTGCATGGATTCACTTAATGAATTAATTAATCAACAAGCTTTTATTAATTGTTTATTATGTGCCTGGCACTATGCCAAGGGTGGAAGAAATAAAGAAAAAGCAAGGACAGTCATTTTCTTTGAGGAGCTTACATTCTAATGAGGGAGACAACTAGGACTGGTGTGGTAGCATGGGCATGCACAGAATGCTCTATCTGATGCAGTTCCCATGTGAACTTTGACCACATGCAGGTGTTATTACCAAGATGGTTATTTATGAAGAAGGAAAGGCTTATAAATAGCTCTTGAATTGGAATTGAGAATACTTGTAAGAAATAACATAATTTGGCAACTGACTGGAGATGTGGAACAAGAATGAGGAGTCAAGAATGATATCAATATTGTTAGCCCAAGCTGGGTAGCTCCGTGGATTGAGAGACAGGCCTAGAGGCAGGAGGTCTTCGGTTCAAATCTGGCCTCAGACACTTCCCAGCTGTGTGACTCTGGGCAAGTCACTTGACCCTAGTTCTTACCACTCTTCTGCCTTAGAACCAATATACAGTATTGAGTCTAAGATGGAAGGTAAGGGCTTAAAAAAATAAGATTGTTAGCCCAAGGGACTGGAATGATGATGCTCTTGGTAGGAATTGGGAAGTTTTTAGGAAATATGGGTTTTGGGGGAAAGAGGATAAATTTTGTTTTGGACATGTGGAGTTTGAGATGCTTATAGGAAACCCAGCCTGAAATATGCATAAGGCACTTGGTAATGTAGGACTACAACTTAGGAGAGGTGACTAGGGCTGGATTTGTAGAACTGAGAGTCTTCTGCATAGAGATGATAATTGAATCCATGGAATTAATGTGATCATCAACGGAGAGAGCATAGACAAAGGGGAAAAAAAGAGAAAAAAAGACAACCTTGGGGCCACCCACAGTGGGCATAACATAGATGAAAACCCAGAAAAAGAAGCAGAGGAGTCAAATGGATCAGATAGTAGAAAAAAGTCTCATGAAAACCTAGAGATGAGAGCACATAGGACAAAAAAGGGAGTTAACAGTGTTACATCCTACAAGATGGCCAAGAAGGTTGAATTATTACTTTGCCAGTTAAGAGACAATGATAACTTTGGAGAGAAAGAGTAGTTTCATTTGAACGATGAAGTCAGAAACCAGATGGTAGAGAGTTTAGAAGCTAATGTCCTGGAGAAAAGGTAGCAAACTCAACATGATTGATGATTGCATCCAGCAGGGGATCCTAGAGTATAGTCTTATCCTCTGTTTATTCAGTAAATGGGCATGATGGGGGCTATAATAAGGCCAGAGGAGATCAGGGAGAAGCTGAGATCTATCCTTAATTCTCTTTGTTAGGGCTGCTAGCATAGAAGAAAATTAATGCTAATTGTATTGGCAGCTTGGGACAGTTATTCAGCAGGGAAATGACCCACGACAACCAAATGACATTCCTTCTACACCCCAGGCCCTGAAGTGTTTAGTAGACTGCCAATTTGTAATCCCCCTTGACAATGTGGCCATGTCCCATAGATCCTATGGTCACTGAGCTGTCCTGGAAATGCTCTTGGATCAATGAGAGTAAATGTATTCCTTGTTACACACTTTATATATCCTGAATGACAGTTAGCAGTCATGGAAAACAGCACTGATGTTGGACTCGAAAGGTCTGAGTTGGAGTCACAGCTCTAACACTTGTTACCTTTGTTAACATGGGCAAGTTACAATTTGTGTCTCAGTTTCCTTGTCTATGAAATGGAGTTAACATGCCTAGACCCTGTCTCTTCTATCCCATAGAATCCCTGGTTTCCTTCAAGGCCAGCTCATTTGTCATCTCCTATATAATTCCTTTCCTGAGTGGTAAAAGAATGGTGCTACCCACTGGTTCCAGTGATTCATCATTTTGGGTAAAATGACACAGAAAAGGTAAATTTTGTGGGTGGTGGGGAAGGAATTCTTTTGTTGCCTTATTTACCATCAGAGTGACAGCTTTGTAGGTATAATACTATGAGGGCTATCTCCATCGATGTGGCCTCAAGAACTGGTACGGTTTAGGGTTAGGGTACACTGGACTTTCCCCGATTAGAATGTGCTGGCACAGTGGTCTATGTAAACTTACCCTGGTGTTTAGGGATGAAGAAATACATTTTATTTTCTTGGATGGGTAAGTTCAAGAACTCCATTACTGAATGTGGTTAATTGTACCAGCACTAACCACCACCAACAACAAAGTGTTTGCTGAACCAAATGTTTGTGTGATACATAACCTTTGTATATATACCCCATGTGATACTTTGGGGGTACATCAGTACAGTAAGATGCCAAAATCATCTGGCATGGCATGCTGCCTTTAAGCTTAAAGACAGTAGTATATACTATGTTATTTATCAAAAAAGTATACTTATGTAAAATCTGAATTGTCTACTAGTCTCTGCTATGTGTGAGAGAGAGACCAAGAGAGAAAAGAGAAGAGAAGAAAACAGAGGAGAGGGAGAGGCAAAGAGAGGAGAGGCAGAGAGAAAGAGAGGAGAGAGGCGAGTGGAGGGAAAGGGAGGAGAGAGATCTTCTATTACTGAACCACTTATTAGGAAAACTTACACTGGCCAGTTCTGAATTTAGACTAGGGCATAATGTAATTTATTTTTAAAAATTGCTTCGACTTTCCCTAGCTCCGTATCTAGAATTTCTTCACTCTGTTGAACAAACCCCTTTTTCACAGAACATAGGCAATAAAATGTTGTGATCTCAAAGTTTGTAAAATGTAATAAGAATGAAAGGAAAAACTTGCTCAGTGTTCTCACATGGAACCCAATTGAGCTGTCCTGGAAATGCCCTTGGATCTTCCTTATTCTTGGAAGATTTCCTATTGTAGACACCCACAAATGTTTAAAGGGAATGGGGGAGGAATATGTCAGAGTATAAACAAGGAAGGCTGAAGCACAGGGAGAGGTCCCTGACTCCCAATCCATTTCATGATCCTTCACAATATTTGACCTTCATCTGGATTTACTCTGATCCTTACTTCTGCACCCAGATCTGAGTGATCTTTATAGCACTGGTCATAGCACTGGTTGTAGCCTTCCCTTTTCTGGATCTGGTCACTGCAAGAAGAAGCTGGGGCTGCTAGGATCTCCCAGGACACTGGTCATAGAGTCTTAACTTGACTTCAGTAGTTTATTGCTTCCTGTCCCTCACATAGCAACTGGATTCTAATGACTGAAACCAGTATGTTGTTCAGGGAGCATCTCTAGTTGTACTGGCTCTGCTCCTGGATGGTGAATGGGAAGTCTATCTCATGGCCAAGGGAAAGGAAAAATAGGGAATCCCTACTGTTCCTTTATACAGGTTTTATTAATCTCCAGTGTCTCACAATTTTACTTCCTTATCCAGTAATTACCTTACTTTACTGTGGTTATTGCTGAGTCATTTTCAGTTGGGGTTGACACTTTGTGACCCAATTTGGAGTTTTCTTGGCAAAGATACTGGAATGGTTTGCCATTTCCTTCTTCAGCTCATTTTACAGATGAGGAAAATGAAGCAAACAGGGTTAGGTGACTTGCCCAGGGTCACACAGTCCTAAGTGACTGATGTCAGATCTGTACTCAGTAAGTACTGACTCCAGGCTTGATACTCTGTCCACTGTGCCACCTATCTACCCTAATTACCTTTTTTACCTTTTTAAATAAGATTTCAGAACTTGATTCAGGAAACTATTAAAGGAACATGATAAGGTCTGAAGAGTTACATGACTAGAGTTGTACTTTAGAAAGTATTACTGTGGCATCTAGGTGCAGGATGATTGGAAGGAAAGAGACATTGTTGGGAGATCAGTTAGGATCCAGTTGTGATCCAGACCAAATGAGAGGTAATGAAGGCTTAGCTTGTGTGGTGACAGTAGTAATAGAAAGGATGAAACAGAGGTGAGATATATTGAAGAGGCTAAATGGGCAGAATTTTGACAACTTATTAGATGTGAGGCAAAGGGAAGAATGATATTAAGTTTCCTGATGAGTATGATAATGTCTTGAACAGAAACAGATAATTCAGGAGGTACCTACAGAGGGAATATGATGTTTTTGGTTTTGGACATTTTGAATCTGAGATGCTGGTGGGACCACACTAGCTAGAAGTAGAAAATTTCAACAGAAAATGTGAAGTTATATAACTTAGGAAAGAGATAAAACTATATACAGGAGGAGTCACATGTTACAGAAGGCGTAATTAAAACCTGTAAACCAGTAAAATCATCGAAGGGGAGGAAAAGAAGGGTCTATGGAGAATATACTCATTTAGGGTTGAGGAGAAGGAAAGGAAGCTCTTGAAGTCAAGGGGAAGTTTCACGGAAGAATGGTCAATGGTGTTAAATACTGCAGAGGGGAATGGGCTAGTATAGAATGTGGAAGGGACTTTAAAAATATTTTCTTTTTACGGATAAGGAGACTGGTTGAGAGGAGAGGCAGTTACATTCCCAAGGTCACACAGCTAGCAAAATGACAGAGTCCTTTCCATTACATCATGCTGCTTGCTCTAAGAAAAGGTAATTGGATTTGGCAATTAGGTCATTGGTGACCTCAAAGAAAGCAGTTTCAGTAGAGAGCTGGGGGCGGTAGTGCTATTGCAAGGGGGTTAAGGAGTGAGTGGGTTGTGAGTCACTGGAGGAGAAGCAGAATTTTTAGAACAGCAAGGGGAACTTGGAGGTCATCTACTTCAATTCCCTTAATTTACGGATGAGGAAATTGAGGCTGTGATCACAGCTGAAATAAATTGCCCACGGTCACACGGCTAATTTGGTGGTCAAATTGTGTAACCTCCCCTGACCGTGCACCAGTCAAAACATCATCCTGAGAAGCTTCAGCAGAGTCCTGCTGAAATCTAGGGCACACGTGAAGGACAGGGTGGTAAGCAGTATCAAACGCTTGGTGTGATTTCAGCAAGAGTGGTGAAGTAGAGGATGGGGTGAGGGAGGTCTTTTGAGAAGACTGATCACGTGGATAGGCCGAACTGGAACTCGAACTTGGCAAGCACCCTTCAGGTAGCCGCCGCCTCGGCCCCAGAGGAGGGCGCTTGGGAGCTAGCGTCTAGTGAACCTAGGCCCACGCGGGGAGGTAGAGCGCGCCGGTGACATCACAGTTGCCATGGCTCCGGGCAGTGACGCGAATCGGCACGTGATGCGCGGTTGCCATGGCGCTGGGCGCCGGGCGCCGCGGGCGCCCCGCCTCCCTGAGTGACGTATACCCCGCTTCCCCCTCCTTTCCCGCCCCCCTACCCCCCTCCCGGCTCCCCGCGGTCCCGGAGGTTTCTCTGCACAACAAGATGGCGGCGGCGGCGGCAAGCGGAGCTGGTGGGGCTGCGGGGGCCGGAGCCGGGGGAGTTTGTCCGGCTGCCCGCCTGCTGCCCCCGGCCGCAGCCGGACCCCCGGCCGCGCCTGCCCCGGTCCCGTCGACCGGCCCCCCGCGCCCCCCAGCCCCAGCCCCCCGCGGGCCGCTGCCCGCCCGCATCGGCTACTACGAGATCGACCGCACCATCGGCAAGGGCAACTTCGCCGTGGTCAAGCGGGCCACGCACCTCGTCACCAAGGCTAAGGTAGCGAGCGCTGCGGGACCGTGCGGGGCGTGCAGCCGGGCCGGGCCGGGCGGCGGGGGCTGCCCGCCAGCGAATGTCGGTGGAGCAAGCGGGAGCGGCGAGGAGCCGGCGGGGGCAGGGGAGCTCCCGCCCTGGGGAGGGGGGCAGCGGGCAGCGGGGACTGGGCGAGCGGCCGGAGGTGTGAAGGGCAGGCGCCAGCCCAGGGGCTAACCGGGGCGCTCGCTGCCTGGGGTGGGGGGTGGGGAGACAGGAATGAGAGGCATAGACAGAGACCTACAGAGACACCGGCGGCAGGGACGCTAGGGGGAAGTCACTGGGGACCAGGAAGCGGGGAAGATCTGGGGGCCGGCGGACGTGTCCACACGGGCGCTCCAGTAGGCTGCTGATGCCGAGAAGCCTGGGAGCCCCTTCGGGCGAGGGGCGGTACCACCGGGTGGCCGGGGCTGGGAGGAGATGAAGACAGCGGTGGCCAGCGGGGCTGTGGGATGATCTTCCCTAGACAAGCAGGAAATGAGGGGATGCCTCCAAAAGGGGCCTAGGGCAGCACCTAGGTCACCCCAGACTGAAAAGCGCTTGGTGCGGGAGCCTGAGACCCAAGACAACCTCGATCTTCTCGTGATGGGGTGGTGGGGAATGGAGGAGCATATATATCCTGGGGGAATTGGGAAGCTGACGACCCTGGATCTGGAGGTATTGAGATTGTCTGATTCGGGGATAAGAGGTTTGGGGGACCCAGAATGTCAGCTCCTTGTGGGTGTCAGACATAGAGTGTGGGTGTTTAGGTTCATCGAAGGGAACTGCACTGTTCTGAGATCTACCTGGCTGTACCAACCTGGAAAGGGGGTAACCACTTCTTGAAGAACCTAGAGATAGAGAATGTGGAAATGGCACTTAATAGGTTCTTGATTTCCCAAGGAGATTGTGCCTGGGAAGATAGCGGTGGAATTTGAAGAGGAAAGATTCTTCCAGGGTAAATGAAAAAGGAAATCTTAGAAAGGATAGGCTTTGAGGTTGAAGTGTGTATTAGTGAGAGAAGTATCCTTTTTTTTTTTTAAATCAAAACCAAGGTATTTGGGTATTTGTAGGAATAGGGGTGTTGATGTTTCAGGCATCACTTCCTCCGGGTTGTTGTTTTTCCTTCTCTCTCAGAGAAAGGAGGAGCAGCACCTTCCTGCAGCCTCCTCTCTTGGGCATTGTTTGAATCTGAAATCAGGTGGATTTTTTTGAATTTGATAGGGCTTACAAACTCCATCTTTTCTGTTGCCAGGAAACAGCCTGTTGTTTTTTCTCTGAGTCTCTGAGTCTCCTAGGTCCTCATTTTCCTAGGTCATTCTCACTTGAATTTTCTGCTGCAGAGAATTTCACCATGTGAAAGGACTTTGTCCATAATCTAGGCCAAGTGTTCTTATCCTTGGATCCATAAGCCCCTAAGGGGGTCTGTAGATAGATTTCAGAGAGTCTGTGAACTTGAAACTTTTAATGTGTTGAAAATTATACTTCAGGATAATTGGTTTCCCTTGTGATCCAACGTATTTGATTTTATGCACTTAAAAGCATTCAGAGAAGGTCCATACTGACAAAGGAGTCCATGATACAAAATGGTTAAGAATCCTTGATCTAGGTCAACTATTTTTTTAGAGATGAGGAAACTGAGATCTAGAGAGAACCAAATAATTTGCCTGAAGACACATAGCTAAAGTCCAACTTTCCTGCCTTCTAGTGGTCTTTTGAATACACAAAGTTGTTCTGTTTGTTATTTTTCTCCTGTTTGACTTGAGACTTGGTTATAACCTCTCTGGGCTGCTGCCTCTTTTCTGTCAAAGCCTAGTTTCCCTCCATCCCTTTAGGCTCTTATCACTTATCTTCCCTTTCTACTTATTGTATTAAAGACATTTATTTTCAGGAATTAGTGGTTTATCTGGGCCTTTTCTCTAGCTCCCTTGAAACCTTGAAGTTCCTTTTTTTTTTCCTTTTTCCTGTCAAAGAATACAGGAGCCCTTCCTCTCCAGAGTCTATAGCTGGGAGAGAATTGATTGGTCAGTTTCACTTCCTGTAGGGGACTCCCTTCAAACTTTTTCTTAGTTTTCTTCGTTGGGAGGTAGGCCCTTGAGGTCAGAGTAAAATAAAATCCTAAAGACTGCTTTTCTAAGTTAAGGGTTTGCCTAAGTTACAACTCTGGTCAGTGAGACTGACCAATTAAACCTACCAGTCTCCTTTACCACCAGTTAGCTGAATGTTTACAAACAGTTTTAGCAGTTCATGACCAATTATTTTGTCTTAGTATTTCATTTCTTTCACTCTTAAGCAAGCACATTGTGCTCTGTTGGCCCTTGCAGAATGAACTCTATGACCCAATTAGTTCTATGGTATCTGTGATTTAAAGAATTTTATAATCTTTTAGCTTTCGGATATACCAGAATAGTCATTAAGTTAGTGACAACAGTGTTGAATGTTGCCACAAACATTGCAAACATTTGAATCTTTTTTTGTAATGGACATTTCTATCTTCAGTATCAACAAAGCTGAAATCCAATTATTAATTGGTCTCCTTGCTTTCTAATTTTCCAGTAATTTTTTTTCATTCTTTTCCTCTGAGTCTTTGGTATCTAAGACTGAAACATTTTAAATATTAGATTGTTTATAAAGAGTGTTATTGTTTATGTTGGTTTTTTATTTCTGCTCACTTGTGGTGTAGAGTTAAGGGATTCCTATGAATGAAAATACTCAGTCTTGAATGAGACCTAAATAATTTAGTGATTTGCATATATGATAGGATCACACCAGTAAAGCCATGTGTTTCTATAATAGTATGTAATTTCCCAGTTACTGTTACAAGTGACCTATCCTTTGATGCTTAAATTATTCTGAGGATATAAGTGAAGTTATTTTCTTAGGGTTGCCATGTATTTAAGGGAAAAGATGAGTATATTTTGATTTGGTCCATGACTATCTGAACTTACTTTGGAAAGGGATCTCAAATGTTGACAACTTAGATGTGTCAAACAGCTGTTGATATATAGCATTATTGTGGCCATAGTTTTGTTATGTAGTACCAAAATACACAGGTATTAAAAAGTGGAAGCTACTGCTTGTGTTACTCAAGTGGATAGATTTTTATCTCTATGCTGCAGCAATCAGGTCACCCAGGAACAAAAGATAGCCATTTAAAAGGTCTGTATTAGTATAATCTTTCCCTAAATTAGTCTGGTTTTTGAGAAGTTCAAGTAGCATGTGGGGGCTTTTCTCTGACTTTTCCTATGGCCAGAGTTGGAGGTAAGTAGTTCAGACGTTTTTTTGGTAGATCCAATTATAACAATTGAACGTTGATTTTCAGTTGAAAAGAACTTATTTTTTGGGGGGGGGTTAGATATAAGTTTATTTTTCTGGACAGTGGAATTATTTCTGTTCTCGTTCTCACATTTTAGGGTCATGTTGTTCATGTTAGAGGACAGGAAACTAAAATAAGCTTTATTGCTTAAACCATGGCATTACACTGAATAGAGATCAGTTAGACTAGATCTTTTAAAATTTATTATGTTAACTCTCATAGTTCCTAGATTGGAGACACTGAGGAATAAAATTAGAGCAAATGGGTCCTTCCCATATTTGCAGGTTCCTTTTGCAGTGCAGCATTTATTAGACTAGTCTTAATGGCACCAAGACCACAGAGCTTAGAGTGTCAGTGCAGAAAGACCAGTGGGAGGGGTGATACCCATCAGGGGTTATGCTTTGGGCAATAGCCCTACCTATTTCCATTCTGCCTCATCCTCTAGGTCTTTAGTCCTAAGAGTCTTTAGGTGCAGCATTGTTAATATTTATTGAGTATTACCTTATGGCAGGTCACCATAAAGATTAAGAACAATGGAAAATATATAATCCTTTCCTCAGAGAATGAAAGTTATCTTGTGGTCTCATGTCTAGTGCCTAGTTTTTCCATTACCATTTGGATCAATAAGAATAAATTGAGAGGCAGCTTGGTGTAGTGGATAGAGCACTGATCTTAACTTTAGTCAGAAAGATTTGAGTTTGATTCCTGCCTTAGATACTTGTTAGCTAATAGCACTGTGACCTGAGGGAACTCATTTAATTTCTCTGGACCTCAGTTTGCTTGTCTGTAAAATGAATTTGGACTAGACAACTTTGAAAGTCCTTTCCAACTCTAAATCTTTGATCCAATGATCCTTTGAATTTTGAGATTGAAGAATTAAATTAGATTTTGTTATTTAATAAGTTGGGCAATCTTCCCTCCAAATAAGAAGCTGTTTGTCAAAAATTTTCAACTAGAATTTATCTTTTGATTTGCCAGTTACTTGATTGAGAAAAACATACCTTGGGGCAGGTAGGTGGCTCAGTGGATTGAGAGCCAAGCCTCGAGGTGGGAGGTCCTGGGTTCAAATTTGGTCTCAGACACTTCCTAGCTGTGTGACCCTGGGCAAGTCATTAACTTCCAATGCCTATTCCTTACTGCTTTTCTGCCTTGGAACCAATAAATAGTAATGATTCTAAGATGGAAGATAAGGGTTTTTAAAAAAAGAAAAGAAAAGAAAAAAAAGAAAAAATATACCTATAATTGTAGGTGCTGAATTGAAACTCTCTTTTGAATGAATCTTTGTTGCAGTAGTACATTGTTGAGAGGTGAAACCTAAAGAAAAGGTTGTTTGAGTTAGTGGTAAATGGGAATGATGCATTAACTGATTTCAGAACTTATTTATGTTTGGGTTGGCTAGTTCAGTTTTGAGAGCATTTGACTAAGTATGGTCCTCTTCCAAACAGACCTAGAAAATGTACCAGATCAAATCTCGATTGGTAAATTCAAGGAAAATAAATCATTGTGAGCCTTTTTTTTTTTCCAGCCCAAATGGGCATAGGGTGACAAGAGAAGTCTTTGGAAATTAGAGTTTAGGTCTGGAGAGATGTATACCATTTAGGGCCAGCTAGGCAACTCAGTGGAAGAGAGCCAGTACTGGAAATGGAGGACCTAGTTTCAAATGTGGCCTTAGATACTTCCTAGCCGTAATGACCTTGGGCAAGTCACTTAATCCCTATTGTCTAGCCCTTACTACTCTTCTTTGGAAGCAATACACAGTATTGATTCCAAGACTGAAGTTAAGGGTTTAAAAAAAAAGTGCCCCATTCCATCTTAGGGCGATGGTAGGCAGTAGAGTAGGAAGAGGTCCTGGATCTAGCATAGAGGGGTCTAAACTTGTCCAGGGTCAAGGAACAGGTGCCAACCGGCAGCTGTGACACTATCTGATTCCAGGTCAAAGATCCAGGGTGGACTGGGGAATAGATCTACTCCTAGGGATGGCATTCCAGGGTGAGGAACATTTCGTTGTAGGCCCTTAGCTGTGTACTGAACTAAAAGCAAATTTAGAAGCAATCAGCAGCTGTGTGTTTGGATTCTAGGAGTGGATTAGGGTCTCAATTCTAACTTCTAGTTAATTTTGAAGCTTACAAAGCAATAAACAGGGCAGGAATCTAGGATCAAGTGGGAGCCTACAGTTCTGTTGGTGTGAACTAGCAGAATTTTTAAGCAGGCTGATAGTGGCTGGATCGAACAGCAGTTTTCTGAAACTCCAGGCAGAACAAACTCATAGTCTTGTAGCTCAGGAACTCAGGTCAGGAAATTTGCAGAGCTCAGAAATGAAGGTGAGGACAGTAATCCTATTTGGCCACTTTAGGTAGAAATGAAAACTTCCAGGTCATCTTCCTGAGTTGTCCCAGAGATCTTGGAATAACACACAATACTCATTTACTTATTATCCTAAGAAAGCAGCAGCAGCAGGACCAGCCCTGTCATTCTCTCTATAAATGTTTAGAACCTGGTTCTAACATTAAGTCCAAAGTCTGGAAGTAAAGAGCAAACAAAAAAAGACTTATCATAAGAAGCTATTTTGGTAACAAGAACTTTCAAAACACAATCCCAGAAGAAGACAAGGAATCTAAAACATCTATAAGTAGAATCTTAAAAAATATAGGTTGGGAATAGTCAACTAGACTTCATAGAAAAAGATAAAGAGTTAAAAAAACTAAATATTTTTATAAATGAAAATAAGCTCTAGAGGAAAAAAAATGAGAAAATAAAAAATGGAAAAGAAATGAGAACCGTGGAATAAAGGGAATTAAAACTTGGCATAAGAGGTACAAAACTTTGCCTAAGTAACAAACTTCTTGAAAATTAGAATGGGCCAAATGGAAGCTAATGACTTAGACAACAAAAAATTTAAAACAAAGTAAAAATGCTAAAAAAATTGATAATATAATAGTAAGAGAAACAACTAATTTGGAAAACCAATCAAGGAGAAAGAATTTAAAAAGCATTGAACTACCTGTAAGGCATGATTAAAAAAAGAGGCTAAGCATCATATTTCAGTTAGTCATTCAGTAAGCATTTATTAAGTGCCCATAATGCTAGGCACCTAGGGTTTGGGGATGCAAAAAAGAGACAAAAAAAAAGTTCTTACCCTCACAATCTAATAGGGGTGAAAACAAGCAACCATTTATGTATAGATAAACTATATACAGGATAAATAAGAAGTAATTTACAGAAGGCAAGCACTAGAATTAAGAGGGATTAGGAAAAGCTTCCTGAAGAAAATGGGGTTTTAGTTGGGATATGAAGGAAGCCAGGGGATCCAGGAGGTGATGATAAGGTAGAACATTCCATGTAAGGGAGATAGCCAGAGAAAATGCTTGGAGACAAGATAGGGGGTCTTGTATGTTGAAGAACATGGAGATCAGTGTCACTGGATTAAAGAGTTATAATTTCAAGAAATCATAAAAGAAAATTGCTCACACAGAACTAGAAGGAAGGAAGGAAAGAAATAAGCATTTACTAAATGCATACTATGTACCAGTTACTGTACTAAGTGCTTTACATTTATAGATATTATATTATTTGATCCTTATAACAACTCTTCTATCTAAGTAAATACTGATGTTCCCAGCACCTGGCAGAATGCCTTCCATATAATAGGTCAAATTGACTTATGAATCATATAAATTCACCATTTTAGTTATTACTATTGGTATCTCATCTACCACTAGATTTAAGTTCCAAGGGGTTAGGAATTCTATCTTAAACAAATTTTATATCTTTGCCTCTCTACTCAACAGCTACCACCTAGGGCAGTATTTTGCACAGGGTAGGTGCTTACTAAATGCTTGCTGAATGAATGTTGAATACTTTGGAGAATGTCCAAATAAGAGCAACCAGAATGGTGAAGGGCCCAAAATCTATGTTATATATAGATTGATTAAAGGAATAATAATATCTAGTATCTATATAGGGCTTTAAGGTTTATAAAATACTTTTCAAATGATAATTTAATTTCATAACTCTTGAGATAGATGCTTTTGTTATTCTCATTTTATAGTTGAGGAGAAACAAAGATTGAATGATTTACTCAGGGTCATATACTTACTGCATGTTTGAAGCTTGGTTTGAACTCAGGTCTTCCTGACTCCAGATCTGGTGCTTTATCCTTTATCACCTAATAGAAATAGAATTGATCAGTAATTTCTCAAAAGAAACCCTAAAGTAGATACTTGCAGGAACATTATAGCCAAGATCCAAATCTTCCAGGTCAAAGAAAAAAATAAATAAAAGCATTCCAGATAGAAAAAAATTTGAGTACCAAGTAGCCATAATAAGGATCACAAATGATTTAGCAGCCAATATTATGCAGTAGTGGAGAGCTTGGAATACAGTATTCCAGAATGAAGAGCAAATAGACTTATAGATAAAAATACCTACCCAGGAAAACTTGAGTATAATTCTACAATTGTAAAATGGGTTTTTAATGAAGAAGAGAATTTGTGAGCATTCCTGATAAAAGCCCAAAGCTTTTAATAACTTTTAAATGCAAACATGGGAATTAAAAGATGTATAAAGAGGTAAACATGAACAATCATAATGAACTAAAATAGGATAAACTATTTACATTCTAATATGGGGAGATGATGTGTGTCCCTTCTGAACCTTATTATCATCAGGTGTAGAGGGAGTCTGATTAGACAGAAGGCCTAGGATTGGTTCTGTATTAATTAGTTTGTCTTGATGACTATAAGGGATGTGTATGAGGGAGAAGAAGTTAGGGAAAATTATCTTACATAATTAGGATGCAAGTAGAATTCTTTGCAAATGATGAGGAAGGGATAAAGTAGAATGACTGACACTTGAATTTCACTCTCATTTGAATGATTAAAAGAGAGAAGAATACAGGTATTTCTTCCCTATTGTGACTTTCCCCATCATGGTTTTGATATATTGTGTATCATCATAAGAAATTAAATGGGAATTTTTCAGGAGTTTTGCAGAAGCCACAGATGACTCACAAAAGGACAGCAGATGACATAGAAAAAGTTTAGAAGATTAGAAATTCATAAAGTGTATGTATAGTATGGTATCATATCAACTTACTCCATCTTTTACAAATATATAGTTTCTTTTTTAAGGTTAAAATATGTAAAAATAAAGTTAGTGAAAAGAACATTAAAGCCAGCAGACTATACATAAAGGCTAGAAATGTTAACATTGCCCTACATACAGCCTATGACCAAATACTTAATCCAAATTACAATAAGGTATTATAGACACTCCATAAAGGAAAAAGAAAAACTTCTGACTTCTTTTTTGGTATGAAGGGAGAACCAAAAATTTTTAATATGTATTTTTTAGATTACAGAGAACCATGTCCCTAAACCTCAAGATGGGGAAGGGAAACCTATATACATACACAGAGTTGGATAGAGAAATATGTTTTATACAATAGGGAAATAGGACAGAAAGGAAAGAAGGGAGGAGGAATTAAAGGGAGGGTAGAGAAGAGGATTACTACTAAGTAAAAAACCCTCTAAGGATGTACAAAAACATTTATAGCTCTTTATGAGGTGGCAAAGAATTGAAAACTGAGGGGGATACCCCTTAATTGGGGAATGAATGAAAAAAGTTATGGTATAGAATACTATTGTATTGTAAGAAATCTTGAAGGAGATGGTTTCAGAGAAACCCGGGAAGACTTTTTATGAGCTGATGCAGAGTGAAGTGACAATAACATTGTAAGTCATTAAAAGATTTAGGAACTCTGATCAGTGTAAATGATGTACCATAATTCTAGAGGATAATTATGAAACATACTATCCATTTGCCAATAGGTGAAAGATAGAATGCATTTTGAGTGAGGAATGCAGGATTTCTTTTTTATGGTGGTGGTGATGGGAGAATGTAGTCAATATGGAAATTTATTTTACTTGCCTATATAGTAGTAGTAGTCTCTCTGTAACTGAGGATGACGATTGTCTTTGTGCGTTTCTCATCTGAGTGTGCACAAAGACACTTGTGTGTGAAGGAGATTTAAGTGGAAAAGTCGATGCACAGAGACAGTCCCACTCTCTTGGCGTTGGAAGCCTGGGTCCAGTGGCACGAAAAGTCGTTACACCCGGAGACTTCCTCAGCTGCATTGGATGGCCGGGTAGTCCTTTGTGCTCCAACACGCCCTAAGCACTCCGCAGTGCTTTGCTGCATCGCCATCTCAGCCGTTGAACCTTCTTGTTGGTTTCTTCAGCAGTCTTCACATGCTGAGTGAGCAAAGCCCTAGTTCACCAGGGGTCGACGACGACCCGATGGCTACCCTCACAAGATTTACCAGCCTGTGGAAGCCGTTGCCCGGGGTGTGGCTGCTGCTGCATGCTAGCAGCTACTGGGAGCCACAAGTGAGAGCTGGGTGTCAGGTGAGGGTCAGAGGCTGGAGAGCTGCCCTAGGAGGGCACGACAAGCCCTCCATACCAGAGATGATACTCCTCCCTGAGCACCCCATACACCCCCTTGCCTATATACCTGTTTATAAAAGGTGGGTTGTCCCCCTTCCCCTCCTCAATTGGGAATGAGATGAGAGAAAGGGAAGTTAGATGTTTGCCGATTGAAAAAATTTAATAAAAAAAAGACTGTCAATGCTTTGCATTCATCTTCTATTATCATTATTTGTTCATCTGCAATTATAATTTTCCTTGTATCCCTCTCCTAGAGAGATATCATGTATAAGAAATGACAAAAAAAGGGGGAAATTCTTCTATACCCATGATCTCTCACATCTGTAGAGAAGCAGGGGATGGGTGTCTTCTCATTTCTTTTCCTTGGGACCAACTGTGATCATTATACTTTTTAATACATTAAGTTTTGGTTTTGTTGTTGTTATGCTTTTCATGTATATTGTTGTCATTGACTTGCTTACTCAGCTCTACTTCATTTTGCATCAGTTTATAAAAATCTTTACATGCTTTTCTTTATTGTAGTCGTTGCTTTTCACAGCATAGTGATTACTACAGTTTCTTTAGTTAGTCTTCAGTTGATAGGTATCTACTTTGTTTCCAGTTCTTTGTTACCACAAAAAGTACAGCTGTAAATATTTTGGTATCTTTGGGACCTTTTTTTCTCTCATTGATCTCCCCAAGATCTTGCAGCCACCAGTAAACATTTTGAAATCATTTTGGGCCCAGGCTTTTTCACCACTTCGGGCAACTGCTAACCAACTGCTACCAATCAGTGGTGGATAGGAGCTGGTGCTCTGAGTGTGACATCGATTCACATACCCTTGACTCCACTTCTAGCCCAGACCTCATAGCCATCATTTAAAGAGGTGACTCCTGTGAAAGTGGGGCCAGACATTCTGACTAATTGCCAACCAACTGTCAAATGTAAAGCAGGCAAGCTGAAGTGGCAAGGCAGCTTGAGTGAGAGGCAGGAGGCAGCCTGTGCGAGGCAAGTCAAATCTTGACCACCATCTCCCCTCAGACACCAATGGAGATAGCTCAGGCCCCCAAACCCAAGAGCCTTTGGAATAGTAGTACCCACTGCCTTCAGACATTATCTTGGGAAATTATATTTGTAGAGATGCCCCTAGGCAACCACTTATGTAGGTTCTATAGCCACATCTTTTGAAGAGCAGAAAAAGAATGTTCTTATTACCAAAGTACTTGGCACCATCAAATTGGTCCCAAATCAGAAATTTATATGACTTTTATCAGTGGAAATAACATTAAATAAGAGGCATTACCATACCTTTGTTGCTGCATCCTAAGGAGCATGGCATATTTCTGTCAGATCTTAAAGCTAAAACCTTCCAAATGTGTTGCCTCTCCCATTTGAATGTGAGCTCCTTGAGAACAGGAGCTGTCTTATTTTTCTGTTTATCCTCAGAGCTTAATATAGTGCTTTGAATATATAAAGCACTTAATAAATTCTTCATTTGTTCATTAAGGGGAATTTGTGGGTCAAAGCATGTGTCCATTTTACGGCTCTCCTTATGTGATTCCAAATTGCTTTTCTGAATGGATGAACTCATTTATAGGTCCACCAACAATGCATTTTTGTATGTTTATCTTTCTGCAATCCTTCTGTGGAGTATTCCCTTATTTTATTACCTTTCCCAACTTAATTTGTTGGGTGTGAGGTAAAACCATTGGCTTCAGTTTATAGTTCTCTTAGTATTATTATTGTTTTGAGACCCTTTTTTCTTATGAATAATTACATTCAAGTACAGTTGTGATAGGAACTTAAAAGAAAAAACAACAGACCTATTTGAATTAGAATCCACAAGGGCAAAACTACAGTATTCACTTTAATCATAGAAGCTGCCTTAAAAAAACAACAACAAAACACGAAACCCAAACATACTACCTTCTGTTCCAGGTCCTTAGAAAGTTACATGTCTGGGTAGTTCAAACAAAGAAAGGTATCCAGTAGATTCATTTTTATGTTAGAGGTACTGCTTATTTTCTTTCTTTCTTTTTTTTAAACCATTACTTTTGTCTTGGAACCAATACTGTGCATTGGTTCCAAGGCAGAAGAGTGGTAAGGGCTGGGCAATGGGGGTTAAGTGACTTGCCCAGGGTCACACAGCTGGGAAGTTGCTTATTTTCTTTAAGGAATTTAAAGTCTTTTTTTTTTTTTAGACCAGAGCATAAAGAGGAATGAAAAATAGCCATTGAATAGGAAAAAGGAATGGGTTCTAATTTCTACATATCCTCCATTTTTTTTTTTGGTGGTCTTTCAAGTAATTGTTGAAAATGCAAGGAGAACTTTTAGAGATCATCTAAATCCTGAATTTGCAGATGAGGCAACTGTGGTCTAGAGAAGGTAAATTATTAGCTCAGGGTCATACTACTAGTTGGTGACATACAGGAGTAGAATACATGTTTCCTTACTCCCAGTCCAGTACTTTTTATTCTACCCAAATTTTTTGGTTCTAAAACTATGGGATCTCCCTAGCTGAAAGTGTGCTTTCCCTCCTCATATTTTTCTAGCAGATCACCTAGCACAAACTCTGAATCAAATTTCAGCAGCCACTAGAAAACCAACCATTGGATGAATTGTTATCTAGTCTATCCAGGGACATGTCCCTGTTTGAATGAGAAGATAATGGTTATTGACCTGGGAATTCATCTCAGAATTTCTCTGGTGCCTAAGAAATAGAATTCAGATAACTTATCCACATTTTCAAGAAAGAGATGAAAAAAGCAAACTCACCACCTGCTTATGCTGTCTGTGTATGTAGACTACACAGTTGTGTACTTTTGGCCAGTTATCTAAAGATAAGTTTAGATTTTGATTATGAAAGTCTGTATAACTTATCAAATTGTGGCTAGATTTAGTAGCACTTAATTGTTCTATCAGTGAAAACCCTTTCCTCTTACAGAGCTCTCTAGATTCAACATGTAGTGTGAAAAGGTAGGTTACTTACTGAAATCTGAGACTCCTTGACCTTTTTTGAGAGCAAACTTGTTTTCTGCTAATGCTTTGACTGAGAGTATGCTTTTCCAAGAAACAATCATGTTAAAAACCTTCAAAATATGTGCTTTTTCCTTTTCCTTAGTATGCCAAGATATTATTACTTAAATGTATTTTAAGTATGTTTAGGGCTCAAGAAACTCTTTGTATTTATACTCAATGCATCATATGATCATACTGTTGGAAGGGAACTCAAGAGATCCATCTATCTTCATCTTGTGACCGAACTGTGCAGAAACCTGCCAACCCTTTCCCTGAAAATGTTCAGAGAAGGAGATTCTACAAACATTTTAGAATGCATTTTTAACCCATTCAACTCTATTAGAAAGTTCCGTGTTCCTAT
This sequence comes from Monodelphis domestica, assembly GCF_027887165.1. Lineage (NCBI taxonomy): Eukaryota > Metazoa > Chordata > Mammalia > Didelphimorphia > Didelphidae > Monodelphis > Monodelphis domestica. The sequence goes on from NC_077230.1 coordinate 233,989,823, forward strand.
TATGTGTTGTAGTTTAACTTTTCTTATTGTATTGTTATTGGAAATAGTTTCTTTCCAATACTTCTTTTGTATAAGGCAGACTATGATTAAGTCTCTGAATATATGTCCCAAACTTACAAAAAGACTTGTTACATAGTGTTTCCTGCTGGACAGCAACCTCTATCCAGTACCTGTTGAAATAGCCTTGAAGAGAGGTGGGAAACCTCTGTACCCCTCCCCCCTTGAATAATCCTTGTTTCTTTAACTTTTCATCATTGGCCTTACTGAACTCTTTAATTATCTTTGTAAATTTCCCCTGGAAACTTTCTAAGTTCTTGTCATTCTTAAGTTGTGGAACCAGAATTAAACCGTATTCTGTAGCTGCAGATGGTTTTCAAATATGAGTGACCTTTTTTCACACTTTTTTTTTTTAAACCTCTTCTTCAAGGTGTGTTTATTTCATGGGGTCCATGAATCTTCAGACAGAGGCAGCATATATGCCCAGTTAGACTTTCATCTTAAAAAATTGTTTTAAAAAAATGGAGAACCAAGATGTCTCAAACTTACAAGTGGATTGTATTCCAAAAATCTATAAATTGTCTTTATTTTCTCATAGACATATTGTTAAAAAAAAAAAAGTAAATTAGGTCCCAAGCCAGTCTTGGAAAAAATCTCTTTAGCATAACTTAAGTACCATACATTTGTAATGAAAAATAGTAGAAAGTAATATTGTTAAAATAGTAATTAAATAAAAATTTAAAAATAAAGATTGAATATTTTATTTATCTTGAGTTCTGGTGCTTAATGGGGCTTGTAGGTAATGGAGTGATGTAGAGTACTGGACCTGGAGTCAGGGAGACTCATCTTACTGAGCTCAAATTTGACTTACTAGCTGTGTGATCCTGGACAGGACATTTGACCTTGTTTGCCTCAGTTTCCTAATCTATAAAATGAACTGGAGAAGGAAAAGGCAAACCACTTAAAAAAAAACCCAAATGGTGTCATAAAGAGTTGGAGATGACTGAATGAACAACAGCAACTATTTGGTGCTTAATGATGTACAGGTAAAAGGAGCATTCTATAGAGATTTAGAAGGGGACAGACATCTGGATGCTTTCTAGGACTTTTGAGTTTAATGACATAGGTTCTTTATTAATGACACCGGTCCATTTTACTTGTCTTTTGCTTTGTGTAGCTATGTGACTTAGTACTATTATGTTTATCAGCCATGACTAGGGTCACTTTGAGCCAAAAATGTTTAAAAAGAAGAAATTTTCTCAATGTAACTGGGTAAATGTAGAAAGAGCAAAAGAAAAGGGATATTTTAGTTATAATGGTAAATAGCTTTTATATGTCACTTAAACATTTGCAATGTTTTATATACAGTATATATAAAATTTCATTTGATCCTCAACAATCCTGGGAAGTAGATGGCATTATCTCCATTTCATAGATGAGGAAACTGAGGCTGAGAGAGGTTATAATTGACTTGTCTAGGGTCACACAGCTTGTTAAGTGTCTGAGACAAGATTTGAATTGGAAGTCTTCTTGACTCCAAGTCTTATGCTCTCTTTAAGGTGCTATTTAGCTGCTTCAAGCTATTTATGAGTGAATAATTTTGTAAGAGATCAATTAACTAAACTTTGCAACATAGAAAAAATGGAGTGAAAGGACTATGTACCATCTTTCAAAGGGGAAATAAGAGAGGTGGCAAGGAATGTTAGGGTTAGGCAGTTCCCAGTGCCAGTGATCTGGTTGTGTTCTCAGCCTAGTAGCTAGAGAAGTAGGGCAAGGTGTGGTTTTAGGATTGGTAGGAGAGGCATCATGCCAATATAGCTAGGACACTGGCAGTCAGATATTCATAACTCAGATTATCTTTATCAGGTTTTGGTGGTGTGATTTTTATAATACAATATTATATTTACTTGTGTATTTGCCTCATGTTTTTTCTCCACTGTACTTGGAAAAGAAAATCAAATGAAATATTTTTTCCTGAATTATCCTGTCCCTGCTCTTCATCCTTAAAGCAATATCTGTTTTAAAATTTTTTCCTATTTTTAAATTATGAACTTAGTAAACGTTGGCAAACATGATTTCAATACATGAAATGTTAAAAAGATTACATATGAAACTAAACTTTGGTTATCAATAGTTTTTTCCCCATTATGTACCCTTTTTTGGGGGGCAGGGTGGGTATAATTCAGATTTGACATAATTGTTTCAATACTTCATTTTTTGTCTGTCTCTTCTGAACTTCCTTCTGTTCTCTTCTGTTTATTTTTTTGTGATTCATTTATGTTCTTTTCTTCCTTTTTAGTATCATTATCACTATTTCCCCCCAAACTCCCTCTCAATAAAAAAGATTAAAGCCTTCCCTTGTAAAAAAATATGTATAATCTCACAAAACAAATTCACACATTGTCTGAAAATGTGTCTCATTTTGTGCTTCTAGTCTGTCACGTTTCTGTTAGGAGATGGGAAGCATGATTCATCATCATCCTTCTGGAGTCATGATTGGTCGGTCATTATGTTGATCATAGAATTTAAGTCTTTCACAATTGTTTTCCATTACAATGTTATAGTCATTATATAAATTGTTCGACTGTTCAATTTTCATTTTGCCTTAATTCATGCAAAACCTTCTCAAAGTCTCTGATTCTGCCCTTTTTTGTCAAAGTAGTATTTCATTGTATTTACTTGGCATAAGTTGTTGAGCCATCCCCAGTTAATGAGCATCCACTTTGGTTCTGATACTTTGCTACCACAAAAGGTGCTGCCATAAGTTTTGTACATATGAGGTTTTTCCTTCTTTCATTGCTCTCTTCAAGGTATAAGCCCAGTCATTGTATTGCTGTGTCAAAGGGTGTGTACAGTTTGGTAACTTTTTTGGGTATCTTTCCATTGTTTTCAAAATGGTTGTACCACTTCAGAGATCAATCAAAAGCATTAATTTACAGTGCCTTCACACAGTCTCTATTAACAAATGTCATTTCCTTTTTTGTCTTCTTTGTCAATTTGATAATTGTGAGATGGGATCTCAGAGTTGTTTAATTTGTGTATTTATTTTTAGCATTTTCAAGCATTTTTTCACATGGTAGTTTCTCGTCTATTATTAAAGAATTGTCTCTTCATATCCTTTGATCATTTATCTATTGTGGAATGACTCTTGTTGGTAATTTTTTCCCCTGAATTTTCTGTATATCTTTGGGTTAAAGGAACAACCAACTTCCTAACTAGCAGCTGCAGGAGAGGAGTGATTGTCAGTACCCATTCCTTTCAATTATTTATTTAAACTTTTAAAAATTGAATGATGTATAAACAAATTAGATAATGTATGTAAAATACTTTGCAAACCTTAAAGTCCATATAAATGTTAGTTATTATTATTGTTAATTAAATTAATCAAATTTGCTCCTACAGGAGAAATAAGAGGTTTCTGATTAATTTTTCTCCTCATTAAAAAAAAATTGGAATCAACTAATGTGAAAACTTCCATTTATGCAGCAGAATGGAGAGCATTGTACATCAAACTGTGCATCTTTGATATGTGTAGCTTGCTTTTTTTCTTTTTAAGTATATAATTAATTCAACTTGCTAGTTTCAGAGTTGTCCTGCTTGTTTTGGATTCCTTGTAACCTTTTTTAGGCATTTCAAAAACATGTTTCATTGACCCTTTCCTCTCCTCTCCCCCTTCTCTTTCCCTTTTCCGTAATCTTGGAAAAAAACCTATTAAAATAACATATATTTAAGCAAAACAATGCCTATATTGTCTTATTTGAAAATATATCTCTTTCTGTAACTTGAGTCCTTTATCTCTCTCTCAGGAGGTGGATATAATGCATTAGCCCACTGGGAATCTAGGTGATCATTGTATTGATCATTACCCCTTTCTTTTATCCCTTCTCAGCTGCCTCACACTATTCATTTTCTTCTTTTCATATCTTTGGCCTTCTTTTCCTGGTTTGGAGGCATGTTTCTTATCCTCATATTTCACAAATTAATATGTATAAATCTTAGCTGGAGACATTGCTTAAGGAAAGAAGAAGTATTGAATTTTAAATTTCAATTAATTGCCTCCAATTGCTTTGTAACTTGAGTTCTTTAGTAGGCAAGTCTGCCAGAGTCTAAAAGGTGGATAAATGTTGTTGAAATTAATGAGTTTGTATAATTTTCCTTAACGTCTTTAAAGATAGCAAAAGAAAGAAATTGATATTAGTAAATAGGATTTTTATAATAGCTTGGCTTTACCTTCAAAAGATAACTAACTATATATTGGTTATCTGATAGACAGTTTTTAAAGATGCTTTGAATTGTGATTAGGTCATATTTACTAGCAATTTGAGCACATTTGATAGAATGTGATATAATTTATGGTATATAATTGTGTCATCTTTGATTACCTAGATACAAATGTGCTTCTATAGAGCAATTATATTACAGCAACACAAAATGAATCCTCAGATCATCTTTGTAGTGCATAATGTGAAAAGAATTCTAGAAATGATTGAGATAAATTTAGCTGAGGGAGAGGGGATTAGCTAGTCTAGTAGTTTGGGGGATAGAATATTAGAGTTTGGGAGTCACCTAATTCAACTGATAGGATTTAAGACCCTTTCTATCCTTTTTTTTTTTTTTTTGCCAGAAAGGCCTTGGTGAGGCAGGCTCCCTTTCATACAGTGTGAGAGATAAAAGGTAGCACTAGAGTTATTAGTCTTTTTGGGGGAGGTGGGTCAAGGCAGTCGGATTATTCTGAGGAGAGCCAAGAAAAAGGCAGTTCAGTGTCTGGAAAGGATAGAGGGAAGGTAAAACCCTTGTGGGAGGGCCAGGGCTAGGGCAGGTTGAAGGTTTCTTTATAGGTAGGAGGAAGAGACTGAACTAGTTGTTCTCTAAAGCTGTCCATAACCTGGGCTTCCTCTTCCTCACTACTCAGCCAGCATCTGTTAAATTTTTGCTATCTAAATATCTTGAATTGGGGCAAAGCCTTGAGTGTCAGACTCCAGTTATAGCTCTGCTTAACTGAATTGGTCAGTTGGAGAAAGAAATGAGAACCCTGGAATTTAAAATACTTGTGTTCCATAGAACAATTTGACATTTTCATGTAGTAGTTTTCTGTTCCTGGTGGCAAAAGTTTTGGTTTACGTACTTGAGAAACGGAATTTATTGTAGAAGACAAGAATGATGCTGTAGGTTTCTTATTAGCATTAGTCACTCACTTGCAAGATCTCTATTTTTCTGATTCCTGCCTCTTGTCCTTTCCTTCTATCAAAATATTCTTGTGTTGTACAAGCAATCGACTGACACTAGGTAAAGATTTTAGTAGTCCTTCCTCCAGCTTCTTTCTTTTTAATTCTCCAAGTGTTTTTAGTTGTTTTATGCTTTTGGCTTACTTTCCATTTCTATATGACTAATTGTATGGTTATTTTTTTCAAATGGTATAGATATGTTCTAACTTCTCTTTGTTCCTCATTATAGATCTGTGACCATCCATCCCTCTGTCTCTCACTCTTACCCATGAAGTTGAGACTGCACATTTTAGGATGATGATTTTAAAGATTTTTTAGGAAAGACAAGTATTTGTTTAATTCTGTAGTTTATTGTTCTTTGGAAAATCAAAAGGAGTAGGTTGTGATTTTAGTTTGTTCCTCCTGTGTGTTGGATTTTGCTGCTTCCTTTTGGGTCAGTAGCTGCATTCAGTCTGTGCTAAGTGATCCTAAGTACAATGGATCCCTGTTGCACTATCAGAGTACTGTCTATATAGCTGGTTTTTATTCTTTTTTTCCCCCAAGAATCATTTTTGGTAGCAGATTATATGTTAAGGTTCCCTGTTGAGTTTTGATAAATAATACCTCTTCTTCTGCCCTAATACCAGTGTTTCTTTCCTTTTATGTTTATTTAGACGTGTTGCAGTTTTTCCCCTTTTGTCAACACTAGGATAAGGAAGTCGAGTCCCGAGTTCCAGTTCAACTTTGCCACTAACAACAGCAAAAATAATAGCTCACATATCACTTTATTTTGCACAGAGTCTCCTTAACAATTCTGAGAATTGGATAGAGTAAGTTATTACTTTCACTTTCACAGATGCAGAAATTAAGTTGCAGAGAGGTTATAACTTGTTCAAGGTTACACAGTTAGCAGATGTAGGAGGAAGAGATAGGTCTTTGACTCCTTACCCAATGCTCTCTTCACTAGACTGTGATCCAAACTAGGACTTTTATTCTAGTTATCTGGGTGACCATTTTGTGACTGCAGGCCATTTAAATGTTTGGGTTTTCCTATTTGCTTAACTGTAAAATTAGGAAGATAGAACATATCTGCCTCACCTAATTTTAAAACACTTCTTCTGGCTCTAAAAATTCTATGATTTTACTTTCAATTCTGAGTGTTTTTCTTTTCTGTCTCTTACTTTTCTTTGACTTCTATCTTGGACTCTGAGACCAGGAACATTTTTTAACTTTAAAGACTCCTAAATGAATCAGTTGACAAGCATTTATTACAGCCGTACCTATGTGCTATGCACTGAGTATGGAGATATGTTTAGAAATAAGTACATATTAAAAAAAATGTAAAATACATATGGGTGGTAAGGAAAGGAAAGCAAGAGGACCTGAAGGAAACAGGCAAGACTTCATGTAGAAAGTGGTACTTGAACATCAGGGCCAGTGCAAAGGCATGGAAACAGGAGATTGGAATATCATGTGTGAGGAAGAGAGACATGACCCACTTAAATAGGGAAGAGGAAGAGAGTAGTTGAGAAAGAGGCTGGAAAGATAGATTGTGAAGGGTTTTTTTTTTTCATTTTATAAATATATTTTGCTTTTACCAATTACATGTAATAACACATTTTCACAATTTTTTTTAAAGTCATATGATCCAAATTATCTCCTCCCCCTACTCCACAAGCTGGCAAGCAATTCAGTGTGGGTTATACATGTATTATTATATGAAACATTTCCATATTGTTCATTTTTGTACGAAGATAGTTGCATAAAAACAAAACTCAAATAAAATTAAGTGAAAAATCACATGCTTTGATCTGCATTCTGACTTCAACAGTTCTTTCTCTGGAGATGGATAGCACTCTTTGTCATAAGTCCCTCAGAATTGTCCTGGATTGCTGATAGGGAAGTCTTTCACAGCTAACCATTCCACAATATTGCTGATACTGTGTATAATGTTCTCCTGGTTCTGCTTATTTTACATTGCATCATTTCATGTAGGTCTTTCCAGCTCTTTCTGAAATCATCCTGTTCTTCATTTCTTATAGCACAGCAGTGTTCCACCACTATCATATACCACAGTTTGTTGAGCAATTCCCCAATTGATGGACATCCCTTTAATGTCCAATTCTTTGCTACCACAAAAAGAGCAGCTATAAATATTTTTGTACAAGTAGATCCCATCCCCTTTTTGTTATCTCTTTGGGATACAGACCTAGTAGTGATATTACTGGATCAAAGGGTATATACATTCTTTTATAGCCCTTTGGGCATAGTTCCAAATTGCTCTAAAAAATGACTGCCTCAGTTCACAACTTCACCAGCAATGAATTAGTGTCCCAGTTTTGCTGCATCCCCTCTAAAATTTATCACTTTCCTTTTCTCTAATATTGGCCAATCTAATAGGTGTGACGTGGTACCTCAAAATTGTTTTAATTTGCATTTTTCTAATCAAGAGTGATTTAGAATATTTTTTATGTGATTATTGATATCTTTGATTTCTTCATCTGAAATCTGCTTATTCATATCTTTTGACCATTTTTAAATTGGGGAATAATTTGTATTCTTATAATAAAATCTTTTTCCAGTTTATTGTTTCCCTTTTAATCTTGGTTACATTAGTTTTGTTTGTACAAACCCTTTTTAATTTAGCATGGTCATAAGTATTCATTTTACATCTTGTAATGTCTCCGTCTCTTGCTTGGTTATAAATTCTTCCCTTCTGCATAGATCTGACAGGTAAACTTCTGTGTTCCCCTAATTTACTTATAATATCACCCTTTATATCTAATTCATATACCCATTTTGACTGTATCTTGGTGTAGAGTGTGAGATATTGGTCTGTACCTAATTTTTTTTTTTAAACCCTTACCTTCCGTCTTGGAGTCAATACTGTGTATTGGCTCCAAGGCAGAAGAGTGGTAAGGGTAGGCAATGGGGGTCAAGTGACTTGCCCAGGGTCACACAGCTGGGAAGTGTCTGAGGCCAGATTTGAACCTAGAACCTCCCGTCTCTAGGACTGGCTCTCAATCCACTGAGCTACCCAGCTGCCCCCGTCTGTACCTAATTTTTGCCATACTTTTTTTCCAATTTTCCCAGCAGTTTTTGTCAGATAGATTACTAAATTGCTGAGGTCATTTACCCCTAATCTGTTCCATTGATCTACCCTTCTATTTTGTAGCCAGTACCAGATTGTTTTTTATTCATTTAATTTTTTTTGGATGTGTTTAATTAATTTGGAATATTTTTCCATGGTTACATGATTCATGTTCTTTCCTTCCCCTCCTTCTTCCCCCCTCCCAGAGCTGACCAGCAATTCCACTGGATTTTACATGTATCATTGTTCAAAACCTATTTCCATATTATTAATATTTGCAATAGAGTCATCATTTAGAGTCTTTATCCCCAGTCATATCCCCATTGAATCATGTGATCAAGCAAATGTTTTTCTTCTCCGTTTCTGCTTCCACAGTTCTTTCTCTGGATGTGGATAGTGTGCTTTCTCATAAGTCCCTCAGAATTGTCCTCCATCATTGCATTGCTGCTCGTAGAGAATTTCATTACGTTAGATTGTGCCACAGTATATCCATCTCTGTGTACAATGTTCTCCTTGTTCTGCTCCTTTCACTCTGCATCGATTCCTGAAGGTCGTTCTGGTTCCCATGGTATTCCTTTAGTTCATTATTCCTTTCAGCACAATAGTATTCCATCACTATCAGATACCATAATTTGTTCAGCCATTCCCCAATCAAAGGGCATCCCCTCATTTTCCAATTTTTTTGCCACCACAAGGAGCGTGGCTATAAATATTTTTGTGCAAGTATTTTTCCTTATTTTCTCTTTGGGGTATAAACCCAGCAGTGGTATGGCTGGATCAAAGGGCAGGCAGTCTATTAAAACTCTTTGGTCATAGTTCCAAATTGCCATCCAGAATGACTAGATCAATTCACAATTCCACCAGCAATGCCCCAATTTTGCCACCTCTCCTCCAACATTTATTACTTTCCTTTGCTGTCATATTAGCCAATCTGTTAGGTGTGAGGTGGTACCTCAGATTTGCTTTGATTTGCATTTCTCTAATTATGAGAGATTTATAACACTTTTTCATGTGCTTATTAATAGTTTTGATTTCTTCATTTGAAAAATGTCTATTCATGTCCTTTGCCCATTTATCAATTGGGGAATGGCTTGATTTTTTTGTGCAATTGTTTTAGCTCCTTATAAATTTGAGAAATTAGACCTTTGTCAGAGGTTTTTGTTATAAAGATTTTTTCCCAATTTGTTCTTTCCCTTATAATTTTGGTTGCATTGGTTTTGTTGTACAAACCCTTTTTAATTTAACATAATAGAAATTACTCATTTTACATTTTGTAATATTCTCTGTCTCTTGCTTGGTTTTAAATTCTTTCCTTTCCCATAGATCTGACAGGTATACTATTCTTTGTTCACCTAATTTTCCTTCTTTATATTTTAAGTCATTTACCCATTCTGAATTTATCTTGGTATAGGGTATGAGATGTTGACCTAAACCTAATCTCTCCCATACTGTTTTCCAATTTGCCCAGCAGTTTTTGTCAAACAGTTAAGTTCTTTTCCCAAAAGCTGGGGTCTTTGGATTCATTGTATACTATCTTGCCGAGGACATTTACCCCAAGTCTATATCATTGATCCTCCCTTCTGTCTCTTAGCCAGTACCAGATTGTTTTGATGATTACTGCTTTATATAGTACAGTTTGTGATCTGGTACTGCTAGTCCACCATATTTCATATTTTAAAAAAGTAAATAATTTCTTTGCTATTCTTGATCTTTTGTTCATCCCAGATAAATTTTGTTGTTATTTTTTCTAGTTCTATAAAATAGTTTTTTGGTGGTTTGATTGGTATAGCACTGAATAAGTAAATTAAGTTGGATAGGATTGCATTTTTATTATGTTAGTTCAACATACCCATGAACAATTAATGTTTTTCCAGTTATTTAGATCTAATTTTATTTGTGTGAAAATTGTTTTGTATTTTTGTTCATATATTTCTTGCATTTGTCTTGGCAAATAGATTCCTAACTATTTTATATTATCTGGAGTGATTTTAAATGGAATTTCTCTTTCTAACTCTTGCTGCTGGATTTTTGTTGGAAATATATAGAAATGCTGGTGATTTATGTAGATTTATTTGGATCCTGCAACTTTGCCAAAAGTTATTAATTATTTCAATGAGTTTTTTAGCTGATTCTCTAGGATTCTCTAAGTATGCCATCATATCATTTGCAAAGCTTGATAGTTTAGTTTCCTCATTGCCTACTTTAACTCCATCAATTTCTTTTTCTTATTGCTAATGTTAACATTTCTGGTACAATATTAAACAATGGTGGTGATAGTGAGCATCTTGCTTTACTCCTGATCTTATTGGGAAGGCTTCTAAACAATTTTTCCCCATTGCAGATGATACTTGATGATGGTTTTAGTTAAATATTCATTAGTTTAAGGAAAGACTTATTCCTATGCTCCCTAGTGTTTTTTTTTTAACCCTTACCTTCCATCTTTGTTCAATTATACTGATAATTTCCCTAATATTAAACCAGCCTTGTATTCCTAGTGTAAATCCTATGTGGTCATATTCAATGACTTGTGATATATTACTGTAGTCTCTTTGCTATTATTTTATTTTGAGTCGTTGGGAATTTTATTGAATACAGGAGTGATGTATTCAGATCTGTGCTTAGGGGAAATCATTTGGGCTGTGTGGAGTATGGATTGGAATGGTGAGAAATGAGGCAGGGAGACTTTCTAGGAGGTGACTTCAGTAGTACAGGTGAGAAGGCCTCAACTAAGTTGATGATTGTGTGAGTAGAAAGAAAGTTAGCTGTGAGGGATGTTTTGGAGTTAGAACAAAATTTGGCAACTCATTGGATATTTAGGATGAGAGTGAGGAATTAAAGATACTGCTAAGATGAAAAAACCTGGAAAACTGTAACAGTTGAAGTGTCCTCAACAGAAATAGGAATGTCTGTTAGAAAAAAGGGTTTTGGGGGCAAGATATTTGGGTATGTCTGTTAGTTAATTAATTTTGAAGTGTTTAATAGGTAGTTAATAATGTAGAACTGGAACTTAGTAGAGATTAGAATTATGATTTATATTTAAGAAGCACGATATAATTGATGAACCAGGAAAGGAGACTGAAAGGAGACTTACTGGTCATGTAAGAGAACCAAGAGAGAGTAGAAGAACCAGGACAAAAGCCCAGAGAGGAGAGAGCATCCAAGATGGGAAGATCATCAACAATAATGCATTAGGTAGGTATGGAAGGGTGACAACTGAGAAAACTGTAAGTTTTGGCCACTAAGATCACTGGCCTAGACATAAAGAAGCTCAATAATAACAAATCTGATAGATAAGGGAAAAAAATTACCTTTTAGATTTGTGGACAGAGAAAGAAGTTCATGACCAAACAAGGGATAACATAGATAATAGAAGATAAAAAGAACAATTTTGATTTTAAAATATTAACATTTTTGCACAAATAAAATCAGTGCAGGTAAAATTAGGGAGGAAGCAGGTAATGGTTGAAAAAACCCTTCATAGAAAGTTTCTCTAAAAGCTGGAAAGAAAGATCAGCCGCAACTGATGCAGAGCGAAATAAGCAGAACTGGGAGAGAACATTGTACACAGTAAAAGCAATATTGGACGATGATTTTTCTGAAAACTTGGCTATTCTCAACAGTGCATTGATCCAGGATAATCCTGAAAGACTTATGATGGGGAATGCCTCCAGAGAAAGAACTGTTAGAGTTGTCTTTCACATCAGTGTATTTATGGTTTTATTTTGAGATTCTGGTATGCATAAGTGTACAATAATGACCAATATGGAAGTGTGTTTTGCATGACAATAAAAAGTGAAAAAAAGTTTCTCTCATAAGAGCCTCTCATTTTTAAGGCATAAGGAACTGATTCAAGTTTATGAGTAAGAATTGTACCTCAATTGATAAATGAACCAAGAATATGAATAGGCAGTTTTTAAAGGAATAAGTACAAATTATCAGTAGTCATGAAAAATGCTCTAAGTCACTAGTAGTTAGAGAAATACAAATTAAAGTAACCCTGGGGTTCCATTTCATACCCATTAGATTGGTAAAGTTGAGAAAAAAAAACAAAATGATGTGTTGGAAGAGCTGTGGTACATTATGGCACTGTTGGTGGAGCTCACCTCAGTCTTTGGACTTCAAAGCCATATGAGGGTACACGGTAGATGAAAATACACAGAGACAATTGTCATTCTCAGTCACTGAGAGACTACTACCAGACCGGTGGAGCTGAGAATTGCCCTAGCCATTCTGGAAAGCAATTTGGAATTATGTCCCCAAAGTTACTAAACTGTGAATACCCTTTGATTCAGCTTTACTACTATTAGGAAAAGGACCCATATGCATAGAAATATTTATAGCAGCTGTCTTTTGTGGTGGTGAAGAACTAGAAACTAAGGGAGGACTCAACTTTTGGGGAATGACTAAAACACATTGTGGCAAATGAACATAATGAATAACTTTTGTGCCTTAAGAAATGGTTAAAGGGATAGTTTCAGATAAACCTCAGGAGATTTTATAAACTGATGCAGAGTGAAGTGAGCAGAACAAGGAGAATAATTTATACAATAACATTAAGACAACTTTGAAAGCCTTAAAAATTAATGAATAGTGACTAGTCACAATTCTAGAGGACCTTTGATGAAACATGCTGCCTGTCTTCAAACAGAGAAGACTCAAGAGGCATCTATTTTTTCAGTGGGGCCAATATAAGAGTTAGTTTTGTTTGCCTTCGTATATTTGTACAAGGGTTTTCTTCCCCCTTTAAATTGGGAGAGGAATAGTTGATCAGTTAGAATGGACCTGTAATTTAGGAAAACTCAAATTCAAGTTAGACCGTAGACTCTTATTTGCTGTGTGATCCTGGGAAAGTGGCCCAGGATAATCATAACACCTATATCCTAGGACTTTTGTGAAGATCAAATTGAAGTTGTAATATTTGTAAAGCACTTTGTAAGCATTAAAATTCTTTATAAAGGTTAGTGAATATTAATTGAAAATAATTAAATTTTTAAAGAATTTAATTGGTAACTTTCGAAAGAACAATTTGAGTTAGGGATGAGGTCAGCAGCCAAATTCCAAAAGGTTGAGGAGCTACTGAGAGAAGTGGAACCAATAAGTGTAAATCATAGTTTGGCTGTGAATTGATTTTTTTAAACCCATACCTTCCATCTTAGAATCAATATTGTGTATTAGTTTTAAGGCAGAAGAATGGGGGTTAAATGACTTGCCCAGGGTCCCATAGCTATAGGAAGTATCTGAGGTCATATTTGAACCCAGGACTTCCCATCTCTGAACCTGACTCTCAATCCACTAAGCCACCCAGCTGTCCCCTGAATTGATTTTTGTAAGGCAAGCTTACTGTAAGAAGCTTTGGGGGCGGGGGGGAAGGGAACCAACAGCTTAAAGAAAGTTTTTAGGAGAATCAGCTATGCAAAATTATTCAAAGAACATTTAAGGATGAAGTTGGAACCAGGTTAACAAAAGGCAGAAATGGTCTGCAAAGATTTTTATAACAAACTCTTTTCAGTTTTAAGAAGTGGAACATTTTGGATTCTAATAACATAGTCTTTAATATATTTATAGAAATGGAAATGGCGCTGAAGACAAGATGGGAAAAGCAGATAGAAGGAACCAAGTAGAGACAAAGACTGATGTGATTTTGCTTGTATTAAGAGGTTGATTCTCAAGATATTTGTAGAAAAGTGGAAATAACAAGGTGCGGAAAAATCTTAGATTTTTACTACCAAAAAAAGTAAACTGAGAGAATATTAATAAGTATAGAACCCATATGTTGACTTATTATATACCTACTTTCCCTACCTATATAACATTTTAATGAAAATAATCTCATATCCAGGGCATCCTTGATGAATGTATTTGAAAGGAATAGGTAGATTTTTTCAAGTTGTAGTCCACAGCTGACCATATCTTTCTGTCCCCAAGATGATTGAAAGATGTGAAAATACAAGATACCATTGTATTTGTTTGTTAACTGTAGAGAAACTTTGAAAGCCTTAAAAATTGAACAGTGCTGTCTTAAATACTCTTTTCTAACAAATTCTGTCCCATAAGAGATATGTTAAAATTATGCAGATTCTTGCAAGGTTAAGACAACAAAAGAAACCTTGTTTGGTGACCCTTTGATCATTAATATCTAGCAAGGCTTAAAACAGGAAGAAACATGCTTACCAAAGTTGTTCATCACTCTTGTGAAGCAGATTCAATACTGAATCCAAACCAAAAAGAGGAATTCCTTATGGATGATGAGGTCATCCAAATGTTCCTGTTTAGAGTTAATATTGAATTGATTCTATTAAGCTGTGGAAATTGCAGATCTCTTAAATGAGATCCATAATCACTTACACTAATTTGACCTAACTAGCCACATAGGAAAAACCAAATGAATAAAGCATGAATGTTATCCAGACTTTGAAGTCATTGCAAATGGGCAATGAGTTGATCCCAGAACTGGAGTAGAAGAATAGCCAAGACTGCTTTAGAAAAATTGCAAAATTCTTTTAATAACTCAAGTGTTTCTCTGAGACAAAAGTTCAAAAGTTTTTAAAATACCATTTATCTTTCTATATCGGGAATGAATTTAGGGAACACCATAATCAGAGAAGCAACTGAAATAGATAATCATTTAGAGGCAGTTGGAGAGACTAGTCATGAGCAGACAAATAAGGACATAGATGTGATATAAAAGATGTAATTAAGGAAAAGGATAATAACAAAATTAGTCATGGGGGTAACCAATGAAAACCTGTGAACTTTATTGATACTCTGGATCCTCCTTTTAGTATCAGGAGAACTAGAGAGAGGCCTCCAGTACATTTGGTAGACCTCTTCTAGAGAATGTGAGGGAGGGAGGACATTGAATAAGAATCTCATAGGATAGGCAAATTTTAGGGAATGCCTAAATATTTAAGGTGAAATTAGTGAATTTGCAGAAGAAATGTTATTTAGAGTCCCAAACCACTGTAAATTTTGTATTATTGACTTCAGTTACTAAAGCTTTAATTGAGCCTGAGATTCTTCTGGGAGGTTGGGGGATGTAATCCCATATCAAGAGAGCTTTTAAGAAACCTAATGCATATGGTTTGGCATGAACTCAAGGTCCCTTTTAGCCCTCTCATTTTAAAATTTAGTTTTCCTCAGAAAACATGTTATAACAGTTACTTCACAACTCCTCTAATTCAAACCATGGAGAAGAGAGCTAGGTGACAGAAATGTGAAGACTCTTTTTGTGGTGGGGAAGTCAAAAGACTGACAACTAGTTGGTTCCAGACTATAAGTAATGCATAATGGAAAAGAGGTTTTATAGATCTTATAAGTGCCTCATTTCTTCACCTGTGTATAGATTTCCTTCCTGCGTATGCAATACCAAACTGCTGTTGTACTGTCATTTGAGCTGGGTTTTTGACTATTTGTGACATTTGGAGTTTCGTGGTAGAAATCCTGGAGTAGATTGCCATTTCCTTCTCCTGCTCATTTTACTGGTTAAGAAACGGAGGCAAACAGGATTAAGTGACTTTCCCAGAGTCATATGGCTAGTAAGTATCTGAGGCCAGATTTGAATTCAGGTTTTTAGTTCCTTTGCTCTATTCACTGTGCTACTTTAGCTGCACCAGACTGATATAAAAGCTATTACTAATATTTCTCCTGATTCGTTAATGAATCATATAAAACAGTCACTTTATTTTAAACTGGTTTTCTTAAGTGCACACTTTTCACTTTCTTTTTTGAATATTATGAATCCATAAGCTTTAAATGGCAGTTTAATTTATTTGTCATTTATTGCGATATATTATTCATGACAAGTCATTAGGCATTTATTTATTTATATACCTGACACTGTGCTAGGTGCTTTGGATACAAAGAAAAATAGTCTCTCTTCTCAAGGAGTTCACAGTTGGGGGGGGGGGGATAAAACCAAGTATAGATAATATATATAGGATAAGTTGGAAACAATCTTAGAAGGAAGGCACTTGGAGCATGAAGAGGACAATAAAAAGCTTTCTTAATAGAGGGTGGGATTTTTGCTTGAGACTTGGAGGGTGCCAGGGAGTCAAGAGAAGAGGAAGAGTCAGTCAGAGAATTCTAGGAATAAGAACTGGTGTTGATTGGTCTTTCAACTTTTGGAGAAGTTTCTTGACTGATAGTAAATGAGACAAAAAGAGAATTAAGTCATTTGAGGACTGGTATAATTGCAGATGATTGTTTCTGTGTGCATATAATTTTGACCATTTTGATTACCTTTTCAAAATTTTTAATTTTGGCTGTGGAATTTAGAGTTATTGGGACCAAAAAAATAGGTTTGTATAGAAATTTCTCCGAATTACTTCCTTATATTCTTTAAATTATCTCTAATTCCACCCAATAATTTACTGCCTTAGATTAAAAAAAAAAACCAATAAAAATGGACTTTTATATAAGGACTAATTGAACAACATAAAGATTTCCCTTTTTTGTTTGTTGGCTTCAAATTTTAACTTTTTTTTTTTAAATTCATTTAATTGGTCAATTTAGTACATTTTTCCTTGGTTACAAGAATCATATTCTTTCCCTCCCCTCCCCTCACTCCTTCCCATAGTTAATGCGCAATTCCACTGGGTATTACAAATGTCCTTGATCAGAAACTATTTCCATGTTGTTGATATTTGCACTAGGATGATCATTTAAGGTCTATATCCCCAATCTTATCCCCCTCAACCCATGTGATCAAGCAGTTGTTTTTCTTCTGTGTTTCTGCTCCCACAGTTTTTCCTCTGAATGTGGATAGTGTTCTTTCTTGTAGATCCTTCCAAATTGTTCAGGATCACTACATTGTCACTATTGGAGAAGTCCATTACATTTGATTGTACCACAGTGTATCAGTCTCTGTGTACAGTGTTCTCCTGGTTCTGCTCCTTTCACTCTGCATCAATTCCTGGAGGTCATTCCAGTCCCCAGGAATTCCTCCACTTTATTATTCCTTTGAGCACAATAGTATTCCATCACCAACATATACCACAATTTGTTCAGCCATTCCCCAATTGAAGGGCATCCCCTCATTTTCCAATTTTTTGCTACCACAAAGAGCTAGGCTATGAATATTTTTGTATGAGTCTTTTTATTTATTATCTCTTTGGGCATAGTTCCAAATTGCCCTCCTCTTTCTTTTTAAAAAATATTTTCTTTCTCCAATTACATGTAAAAACAACTTTTTACATTCTTTAAAAAATTTTTTTAAGTTACAAATTCTCTCCCGCTCTCTTCTCCCCCCTTTTCTCAATTCTAATCCTAATGGAGAGAATTTTCAGGCACTTAACTATCACAAAACCTCTAATGGTAGCTTGTTAGTTGATGTTATCTCCTGTTTACTTCTTACCCTTTAGATTTGCTGTACTTGGAAAACACCTGCTGGTGTTTGAGCTTTGTTAGGTAGCAGAGCTGAATCTTTGTTTGGAAGAAAGTAGATTAAGAAACCTGAGGGAAGAAGGTGGGGGGAGGGGGAGGGATTTAAGAAATTTCTATATGCTTTCAATGAATGGATTATCCAATTAGAAAGCTTTTCTAGACTTGACCTTTTTGCCCTAAAGTAACCCAGCATTTCATTATGTATTTCATTGAGGATTTGGAACTCTGCCAGAAAGAACCAGGGTCCTATGTGAAGGGAATATTGGGGAGGGCTGGGAGTATGTGTGAAGCTCATAGTCCACAAAGTGCTACTTCATAGGCCAATTCCAAAAATAACTTGTAGGAAGGCAAGAAGGGAGGGAGTATAGTTGCTCTTTTGAGTAAGACTTGTGGTTCATTTTTATGACAGTCTGACATTATTAAAAAACATGTCCACAGTAATGCCTCTTTAAATTTGGCTTTGGTAGACACAGCAGACTTTGAACAACTGTTTGATTTTTGTCTTTATATTTGTAGCGCTGAACCTATCGCTTGGTAAATAGTAGGTGTTTAATAAAAATTTGTTGGTTTGGTAAGTCTTATTGTCTCTCATGGTAGATGGAAAGAATTAGAAGTGTTTTCTGTTTTTGTTTAGCTGTTTTTCAAGTCATATTTGACTCTTTGTGACCCTTTTTGTTGGCAAAGATACTGGAGTGGTTTGCCATTTCCTTCTGTAGCTCATTTTATAGATAAAAAAACTTAAGTAAAAGGGTAGAGTGACTTGCCCAGGATCACACAACTAACATGTGTTTTCTAGTGCTCGATCCACTGGGCCACCTAGCTATTTATCTTCTATCTTCTAGGAGGGGAAAAAATTGGGCAATTAGCTTTTGCCTTAGTTTAGCTGGGTCTTCATTTGTACTAATTTTGTAAATGTGATAAAAGCTAGTGATTTGTTTAGGCCAGTGAAAGATAGAACCTTAGACCAGATAAATACATTATCATAACTCTTTTGAGTGTGAGCTTTAGATTGAGCTCATGACCTATGTTGAAGGGTGAGATGGTATAGTTCAGAGAATCCTAGAAGGCTTAAGTAAAACCCTAATGACAATGAATTTAGAGCTATAGTGTTAAATGAGGAAAAATATAGCAAAATAGACAAAAAATAATTAGCAAACCAGCAAGTTTGAATAGAAGCAACATATTAACTTGAATCACTTGACAGAATGAGATTGTGTAAGGGAACATAGTTGGCTTTAGGTAGTATTTGTTGGAATGTTGAGACTGACTTAGGAAGAGGATTTGCCATCTTCTTTACTGATGGTGCATATTACAAGATTCATAATTTGAGGAGAAACTTTCCACAGCCTTTCTTTGATCTTTTATGAGGTAATCTTTTGTAATATGCATATATAGAGTGGGGAGAAAGGAAAAATTGGGGAAAGTAGACCTGAGACATGTGGCAATTCTAAGAAGTAGAGTCTTAACTAGCCAGGTTGGAGAACAGAAAGGTGCTTTTTGAGGCTGGAAGAATAATATGGGCTGAGGGCAAAGTGGTAGGAAATAATTAACTCTAGAGCAATGATGGCAAACCTTTTAGAGACAGAGTGCCAATCCCTACCCCACCCCACACCCTAGACCAAGTTCTATGTTAGCCTCCACCAGAGACTGAGTGCTGTGTCATTTCCCCTGCCCCCAGAGGAGAGGGAGGAAGCAGTCCCATTGGGCTGCTGGGCAGAGGGGTTGGTGATAAAAGGTGTGTGTATGGGTAGGGGTAGAAGAGTGGCCTGAGCATCCCATTCCCCTTCAGCTCTGCTGCCTGTGAGCTGCTCATCTTACGCCCTGTGCACTCCCTTTGGGCTGCTGGGCAGAGGGGTGGGGGTATGTGAAATAATGTCTCAGGTCAGGAGGAGGGGAGCAGCTCCACTTGAGGTCCTCTGCCTTTCTAGTAATGAACTTAGGGGACGGTTAG
This sequence comes from Monodelphis domestica, assembly GCF_027887165.1. NCBI lineage: Eukaryota > Metazoa > Chordata > Mammalia > Didelphimorphia > Didelphidae > Monodelphis > Monodelphis domestica. Next base: position 234,009,447 of record NC_077230.1, read on the forward strand.
GGTGGAGGGCAGCCACATACTCACAAAAAGTGCTCTGCATGTCATCATTGGCATCATTGCCATAGGTTTGCCATCACTGCTCTTGAGCAGTGATTCTATTAAGCTTTAAGTTGGGGGCTAAAATCTTCTAGGATGAATAGACATCAACTAGAATATTCAGTGTTTTATTCATTCACTTAAATGGTTTGTTAAATTTATTGTGCTCAATGTATAGAATGGGGGGAGATTTAATACTAAATAAGCTAATGCTTTTGTAGAACTTAACAACTACATCAACTATATGAAGAGGCACAGGCTGAAGAAATAGGAAATAGTGGGAAGGACAGTACTTCCTAAAGGTCTCAGACCAGGGGATTATAAGCAGCAATTAACATTTAAGAGGTAGTTAACATTTCAGTTGAGTATTAATATTATTTGAAGACTAAAGATGATTTTCTTTCTAAGGACACTTGATCAAGGATTACAGAAAGATATCTTTACTCAAGACTTGAAAAGTAGGGGTGGAGAATGTGTTGAAGAAAGTGAAGACAAGTGATGGCTGGAAGGCTGATTCATGGTAGTATAGGACTATTAATATTGTTTGGGAATCATAACAAATTAAATCGACTAATTCTAATCAGTACAATAAGTAGGCCAAGCCTTTAAACTCATTACTTTCTTGGCAAAAATGTAGCTGTACTTCAGTGAAGGGTTGTGGAAAGAGGGAGACGAATTCAAACCTTGACTTTAAGAGAACATACTCTCTTGTCTCTAGTTGGAGGTAGCATAATGAAAAGGAGGGAGAGAGAAAGAGAATTAAAAAAAGAGAGGCAAGAGAGAGAGATGGGGAAGAAAAGGAAGGGGGAGAGAGAGACAGTGACAGAGAGGGATAAAGACCGACAGAGAGTCTATGAAGACAGAGATAAGGGGGAGAGTAATGTAGGTTCTGTTTTGTTTCAGGTCCTGGTATATGTAGACTTTTTACTTCCTGGTTCTATCTTATTTCTAGGGTACTGTGGTTTTTACTATGTTGTATTAGAGAAGATTAGGTTTACTTTTAACACAATTTAACAAGTATTTTTGAATTGCTACAGGGGAGATAATATAATAACAGAGGGGTAAGAGCAGTGGACCTGGAGTCAAGATCTGGGTTTTAGTACTGCTCTGCCACTTATCACTTTCTTGTGTGTGCCTGGATAAGTCACTTAACGTTTCTGGGCTTTTTTCCTTATTTGTAAAAATGAAAAAATGGATTAGACTAGACAATTTCTAGGTAACACTGAGGAAGTCACTCTAAGCATAGGTTCTTCTCCCATCCTAAGTCTTTCCTCCTTTCACTCCTATACCTCAGTTCCTGATTGGAAAGATCCCTTTTCTTACTGTTCAAATACTACCATATAAATTTTAACCCCAAGCAGACTTAATTCCCTGAGTCCATTACTTACTTTCTGCTCAAAAACAGGGTGTACAATTTCTGGGGAAGTTTCCTGTGATGTATTTTCAACTCTGCTGCCATTGGAGAGGGAATTATAATGTGAGATGTAAACACTTTGGTAAAATAAGTATTTGGGAGCTGTGATTCACTGTTAGTTATTGGCTGCTGTCCTAGAACTGATTTTATGGTCTCAGTAGTTGTGGCTAAGTCTCAACCTTTTTGTTATGCAGCTAACTGAGGGGCTCTCCTGTGTGCTGCTGTGCAGGCTCGACCAAATGATCAGTTAAACATTTTGGCAAACTGGAATATCCCTGGGGAAAAGCTAACATACTTCCCTAGTTTTGTGCTGTAAAATATGTTCTGGGGAAAATGGTTTGTTGCTTATATAATTAGTAGTTCTTAAGAGGGAGAGACTGAACAAAATATGTGGAGAAATAGCCTGGTCATTTTTAGCATTGAGATGTGTATACATTTTGGGATGGTCAGGTGATTCTAAATGGAGAGCTGAGAGAGACCTTATAGGCTAACTAGTCCAACTTACTCTCCTTTCAGTTCTTTCCTCTAGAGCTTTTATTAATTTTAATCTCTTGCTTCAGTTCCATATTTACATAATTCTTATGGAAAATCTGTTTTTTCCTTTGAGTTAGCTTGCAGTTGTTAATGGAGTTACTTTATTTTTTTTAAGGGATCTTTCCAGAGCTAGAGTAATTTTTTTTTTTATCCTAGTTGGAGTGTTCTTCTGTTTTTTCACCTCTTCAGCTTTAGTTTCTTATTTGGGGCTTTGTGCCCTGCTGCACCTTTGTTTGGGGTGGTTGGTCCTGCTCAGTCTTCACCTCAGCCCCAGTGTTGACCTTCATGTTCCAGAGCTAGGCCTCTTAGATCTTCAAGGTTTTCTATGGTCCCTGGCATCTCATACTAAGTTCTAGGGAGCTTGGTGCCCCTGGGTTCAAATCCTGCATCTGCCACTACTTGTGTGACCGTGAGCAAGTTTCTTAATCTGTAAAATGAAAGAATTGGATTAGATGATCTTTAAGATTCCCTTCCAGCTCTAAGTCTATGAAAGCTGTATATGTAGAAATAAGTAGTAAAACTTATAAACTAGTCAAAATGGATGGACTGTTGGAGTTAGAGGGGCCTTTGAGCTAATGGATAGAGAACTAACTTTGAAACTAGGAAGATCTAAGTTCACATGTTGACTCTTGATGTATATGGACTGGGCAGATCTTTAAATCTTTCAGTGCTGAGGGTATCTGTCTGCGTAGGTAGAAGTTCCTCACCAGTAGCTTCCAACTCCAGTGATATCAGAGGTCCCTATGCCCTATTAAATAATTTGTAATAGAAATTAAGGAAAAAGTCAATGTGGTTTAGGATAGGAAGCTATGAGCTCCATGATGAAGGTGGGCACTTTCTGACTATGTGATCTTGGGCAAGTCATTTAACGTCATTGCACCTTAGTTTTCTTATCTGTAAAGGGAAGGGATTAGACTTGATGGCTTTAGTGTCTTTCAGCCTTTAAACTGTGACCCAGAAATCCTAGGAATGCAATTCAGAAAACAAAGCTCTCATTAACATTTCTTCCCTTGTTAGGCAATCTCAGAAGTTATACTGGAAAAGACTGCATGAACAAAGCTTTCAAGTTAATTTGATAAGTTTTGCATTCATCCCCTTCTTTTTAATCACACCATGACGGTCCTAGTTCAGGCCCTTATTGTCACCCTTTGCCTGGGCTGTTTCAGTAACCTCCTAATTGGTTTCTCCTCACTCCTGAAGTGCAAACTGACCATGTGACTTCTGTTCAAGCCCCTTTGGTGGCTTCCACTGCTTTTAAGTCAAATTATGAATGTCTTTGGTCTTTGACTATCTGGCTCCAGTTTTTCTAGGCTGATTGCACATTAAATCTCCACATCACATACTGTACCTGAATTGGCCTGCTTGCTGTTCCCAGTCTATGACATTCTATCTTCTGCCTCTTTGTACTTACCCCTTCCTCCCATGCTTTTCCTTTTTGATTCTACTTCTTGGAATCCATAGCTTCCTTTAAGTATTCATTTAGGTGCTACCTCCTTTGAGAGATCTTTCTTGATTTTTCTTGGTTAGTCTCTACCCCCATCACTGTTTGTTTTTTTTATATGTCCTTTATCTATGAACTTGTCTCCCTCTAAAACAAGATAAGCTCCTTTAAGGTATATCTTAAGAATGTAGATCTTCACTTGTGACAGACTTTGGAGGCTAGCTAATTCAGCTCTCTCATTTTACTCATGTGGAAACTGAGGATGTGGGAAATTAAGTGATTTTGCAAGATCATGCATTTAGTGATCATCAGAGAAGGATCTGAATCAAATTTAGTTCTCTTTTCACTGTACCCCATGGGCAGTCAGTTCACTTTTAATTTTGTATTCTCTGAGCTCAGGAGAATACCTTGGTTGGTGCATATAGTTGCTTAATAAATTCTTGTTGATTGATAGTGGCCTGCATTGACCATCCAGAGGAAAACTGTGTGAATATAATGAACAGGGTAAAGTCTTCAACTGGAGCTTAACCCTTACAAAACATTGGAAGAAGCATAATGGGAAAACTTTATAAACATAATGTGGAAAAGTCTTTCAAACAGAGCTTAACCCTTACTAAATGTGGACAGCTGGTTTTGGAGTTGAAGGACATGAGTTTAAACATTGGCACTGTCACTTGACTTGCCTGATTTTGTGGCATTAGGCAAATCACTTAATCTTTCTAGGTATCATTTCTTTCTCTGTAATATGAAGAATATGAATTAGATAATCTAATGTCTGTTTTAGCTCTATGAATTGTTTTGGACTTTTTTTTTTAAACAATGAGTGAGCAGAAAAGACTTTCAAGGTGGAAATTTAATATTATATGTGAAATGATTTTTTTTAATGTGGTATAATAAGACTGGCAAGAAAACTTAAAGTGGTTGAATGTTGATTCATCATCAAACTAATAAATTGCACTTAAATGAACACATTCAAGTAATTGATTCCTGGTTTTACTTTTAAAATATTTTACAAAGGCCACATGAACTTTTTCCTCTTAAAAAAAAGACAACTTTCATTATTCACAGTTAATTTTCTAAAAAGCTTTCTCTTTCCTGTTTGTTAAAGCACATTTTGTTCCAAAGCATCATACTTGTTTAATGGGGTAGTTTTTATGTGTTAGGATAGTTTTTATGTGTTAAGATACCCTTTCAAAACAATAGTAAAGCAACTTTACCTGACACTCATATCTTGACTGGATCAGGATTGATTTATTAAGGATATCTGCTTCTTGTAGGTAATCTTACTGTCTTCAGATGTTATGAATATCTTTTATAACATGTGAATATTGTGCTAAAATTCCTCCCTCCTTCTTATACTGGTTTTGGTTTTGGAGGACCCAAGTTCCAACCCAAGTATTACTTTGCAGTATGCCAACTATATGACCTTGGCAAGTCACTGATATAATTGAGCGTTGTTTTCCTAATCTGTCAAGTTAGATAATTCCTTCCAATTGTAAATCCTGCTGGCATGCACAATGTTAATATACTTTACAAAGACATTTTTTTCTCTGTGGAATACCCAAGTTTCTTTAACATTAAGCAGAATGTAAGGAAATGAATTAATGAAGTTGTTTTTAATGGATTATTACATTATATAATGAGTTGCCTGGTAGTAAAGTAGGCAAAAATAGTTTTTTGGGGTTAATTACCTAGTTATTTATTATGACTATCTTAGATGTAAGTTTCTTATAGATTATTAGAACTACAAGAACTCTAGATATTATTAAGCTTTAATCCCTCGTTTTGCAGATGAGATAAGCTGGAGAGGTGAACTGATTTGCTCAAAGCTTCACAGTGAGTTTTTGCTTACTATTTTAAATCATTTGAACCTTCAGTTTGAGTTTTTTTTTTCAGTTAGTAACCCCTTTTAGTTTTTTGAGGGGAGCTATCAGTTAGGGGTTAATTTCTAGTTTAATTCTTTGCCATGATAAGATTTAAAAAATATAGATGAAAAAGTGGATATCCTGAGCATCCTTGGTTTTTTAGTTATAGTAATATAGTTTAGATATATTTCCCAGGTTTCAGATATCATTGCAATGGGGTGGGTGGGGGAGTTACTTAAAGCTTTAAAGTTGCTAAGTATTAAAAAAAGTTAAGTAGAGTAACATTTGAGTGTTTCAGTCTAGTGAATTGACTTCAGGGGAGTGTTATTTCCTGTTAAGAAAACTTGAGTTCAAATCCTACCTTATACATTATGTGATCCTGAGTAATTGATTTAATATTCAACCTCTCTTTCTATTTGTAAAATGGGTATGTAAGAGCACCTCTGTTTGGGCTGTTGTAACAAATGATATATGTTGCTTTTCTAACTTGAAAGTCCTCAAAAATAAATTCAAATTTTAAAGTGTCTTTTTTTTTAAAGTGGGCTTTTGTAAGAATATTCCTTGACAAATGAAAATCTGTATAACAGTGGGTAAATTATGTGCTAAGTAAAAGTCTGATGAGATAATATGCCAAGTTATAGTGTTAATTCTTATTTGTGGCAGAGCTGATCAGGAGAAAAGAAATGTGACCTGGATTTAAAAACCATACCACTTCCAGTCAAACACATCTTTGAAGTGAATAGAGTAATACTGGACCAATCTTTAGTACTAGAGAGGCTTCTGGGATCAAGAGGAAGAGCTAAAATGAGAGTAAGGTGCAGCTCTTAAAACCTTCACGAAGAGGCCTTCACAAAATGGTAGAGAGATTGAGGTTTGTTTGTTGCCCTCCCTCCCTCCCTCCTTTTCTCCCTTCCTCCCTTCCTTCCTGTATGTGTATTTCTTTAGGATTGGGTTAGAATGGAAGTTCTCATTAAAAAATGTCATAAACACTTCAAATAATGAATTTCAAAAATCTCTTGGCTATTATATAACTGACAATTTCTTCTTGAGCTAGTCATGTTTGAGACTGAGCTGAAATAAATGTCTTGCTATGAGATTTGAACCTATTTTTTTCATGAAATTTGTGGAAATTCTTAATCCTACACTGTCACTGACAGGTTTATTTTGGTTCTACCTTGTCTTACACACAGCAATGTCACAGGAAGTTGTCAGTTAGCCAGAAGAACCATCGTTATCTTCTGATTGAGTTATAACAGATGTACTTTAGTAGTCAATGGCCTAATTTCCAAGCATGTTTGCTTCCCCTTTTAAAGAGTAATATTCAGGCACAGGATTAAACCTAGGCCAGCTCTTTGCCTGGTATGTATCCGTTACTGGTTTTACTGGTAAGCCATGCCAGAGGGATTGCTTACTTATTGAAAAAGAAACTAGGTCCTGAGGTTGCATTTCTGGTGTAAACATCCTGCCAGTTAATGTTTGAACTGGAGAGAGAATACTGCCAAGTAGAGAGATTCTGAAGCATCATTGCTTTAGAAACCTGAGCACTTCAACTTAAAAAGGGTAATGGATAATAATAAAGTCATTACATTGAATTCTTGCCTGGTTTAGAGGTATATTCTGATTTAATTAATGATTTGAGTATAATTACAGTCACTGATCTTCTGAGATTTGTTGCAGATTCATTTTAAACCCATAACTTATCTTAGAATTGATATTAAGTATCTCTTTGAAGGCAGAAGAGCAGTAAAGGTTAGGCAATCGGAGTTAAGGGACTTGCCCAGGGTCACAAAGCTAGAAAGTATTTAAGGCCAGATTTGAATACAGAATTGCCTCTCTACAGGCCTGGTCCTCTATCCACTAGCTGTCCCGGATTCTTTTAGTTTTAACTCTGAATTAATCATGTCAGGGGGAAGTATTTTAGTACTCTTTATTGTTTTCAATTGTTCACTTTTTTTCAGGTAATTTTTTGTCCAAGAGCACATAGGTAGTGTGAAGACTGTAGCCATGTCCTTATATCTTCAGGCCTTCAGTAGAAAATATGTGTGTGTGTGTGTGTGTGTGTGTGTGTGTGTATACAAAATTAGTATTGCAATTGAAAGTTTCTAAATGTATTCTTATGGGAAACTAGTAAAACTTTTTTTTTGATTTATCCTGAGCCCTAAGAATTTAATTTTCCACCTTCAGCAAAAGACTTTAAAATTTTAACTTATTAAACTTTTTTATGTGCTTCTGATGTGTGATCTTTCCATGTTACTCTAGCTTCTTTAGATTTTATTCAGTTGTTCCAAATCATTTCCAAATTGGTTTAGAGAATTAAAGTAATAGACAAATTATTTCCATAAGATTTTTGCCTGTGTGGGTGCCTCTCTGGAGAAATCCTTCTTATATTGACAGATTTGTTGATAAGGATGTAACTTTTCCCACACTCTCTGATTTATAAAATGAAGCTTTCATTTGGTAAGAAATAACAAATGGTTTAGAATGTTATTCAAAGTGACTGTGTTGGAGAAACAATTTTGCAGTTTAAATTGAAGAGGAATTACAGTTATAGCCATAATGTCTTGGCTTCCTAAATGTTTTCTTTTTATGTACTTGGTTCAGGCCATCTTAGTGTGTCAAGTTGTTAAATTGTCTGATTTTTACCTTTCTTTTGTTGAAATTAGACTGGAATCTGAACTAGTCAGTGAGGCCTTGGAGAATTGTTTAGAAGCCCACTTGGAGAGGGATGTTTGTCTAAGGAAAAGTTAGCTGTTTTATGATAAAGAAAGATTCAGCTTTCTAAGTGTTATTTGTGTTTTAAAGTTAAATAAGTATCTAAGGAAGATTTTAGTAAATCCAGCAACTTTAGTGTTAAGCACCGGGATATGAAGAAAGGCAAAACTCTCAAGGAACTCACAGTCTAATGCATGGGATAACTTGCATACAACTATGTGCACACAATATATGTTCAGGATAAATTGGGAGTAGTCTCATAGGAAAGTTACTAGCATTAAATAGGATTAGGAGTGACTTTTTGCAGAAGATGGAATTTTGGTTGAGACTTGAAGGAAGCCAGGAAGCAGAGCTGAGGAGAGGGAGAGAATTCCAGTTATGGGGGACAGTCAGTGCAAATGTCTGGAGATAGAGTGTCTTGTATGAAGAGCAAGGAGTAGTAAGGAGACTAGTGTCACTGGATCATAGAATAGAGGTGACCATGTTCCAGGTTCTGAAGGTCTTTAAAAGACAAACAATATTTTATATTTGATATAGAGGAAAAAAGATTCACGGGAATTTGTTGAAAAGGGTATGATTTGGTCAGACTTGTGCTTTAAGAAGGGATGATAGTTTTCTAGGTAGGAATTAAAAAAAAATCAATATTTGGAATAGAAAACAGGTTGGACTGTATAGCTTTGGTGAGGAGATTTTGTCTCATTCCATATTAAAATATTACCCCTTCCCCCATTTCTTCAAATGCTTGCCTCCTTGATTTTCTTTTTTGTTGTTCAGTTGTTTTTCCAGTTGTGTCTGATTCTTTGTGACCCTGTTTGGGATTTTCTTGGAAAAGATACTGGAGTAATTTGCCATTCCTTTCTCCAGCTTATTTTATAGATAAGAAACTGAGGCAAGCAGGGTTTAATGACTTGCCCAGAAGTGTCTGAGGGAAGATTTGAACTCATGGAGATGAGTCTTCCTGACTTCATGTCAGGCACTTAGCTGCCATTTATGATTCCAGTGAGCTTTTTTTTTTTTTTAATAAAAAACCCTTACCTTCCATCTTAGAGTCAATACTGTGTGTTGGTTCCAAGGCAGAAGAGTGGTAAGGGCTAGGCAATGGGGCTGAAGTGACTTGCCCAGGGTCACACAGCTAGGAGGCTTAATTTGAACCCAGGACCTCCCATCTCTGGGCCTGGCTCTCAATCCACTGAGCCACTCAGCTCCCCCTCCACTGAGCTTTTTATGCCATCTCAAGATATCCTATTTTATCTGGAAGAATTAGGATGGGATAATACAATCCATTGGTTGGGAAACAATGGCTAACATTGTTTTCCTTTAAGAGGATACAGTCAAGTTGGCCTGAAGTTAGAACTTAAAAAAAATGCATATATTCAGTATCTGTCCTCTGGCTACCTATATAAGATCAAATTAGTTTGTATTTCCAAGGTTACATTTCTGCTTTGATTATCAATGTGATAACAATATAAAAAGCTTATATTCACCACCTACTATCTCAGTAGTTTAGAGAACTTCAGGCTATTAGGTCATAATCAGTGATCATGGCTCTTTTCAGTGCCCACTCTTACCCTAACTCATTACTAGTATAGATTCCTAGTTGGTCTCTCTGACTTTAGACCTATGTAAGGGTTAAATTGGGATTTTGACTAAATTAGAGAGTTATAAATTCAATGTTGTGGTAGCTGAATTCAAAATATTATCTCTAAGTCAGAAAAAAGCTGTTAGTTTTTATTTATAATGAGGAAGAGAGAGTTGAAGTAGGAAATGTAGGAGGGAAAGAGGTAGGATTTGCTTAGCCTACCCTAAATGCTGATCCGATGAAATTCAGCTCACTCCCTGATAATGTTCCAGTCTCCACATGGAAGTCCAAATCACTCACCAGCTAGCCTATGCAGGATCCAAGGAAAAGTCTCTCCATAGAACTCACAGTGAAGGGAGTGTCCCACCTAAGTGCCAACGAGCCGAGAGTCTCCTCAAAGAGCCACCAAGGCAGGAATCTCTCCAAGCCAGATGTCCTGGTGGTGTCTTGAGCCAGGGTTCCACCAATGTAGCCTCCTCCAAAGCCAAAGCAGGAATTTCTGCAACCAATCTCTCCAGAAGCCAGGAAAAGAATGCCTGGAACCAATCTCACTAAACATCAGGAAGGGAATGCATATTAGACTCTGTTGCTCTCTTTTTATGCCCCCTTTTCCCACGCCCCTTCCTGTCACTCCTCCTTCTTTACAGAAACCAATGACAGTCTTTCAATTTGCCTAGCACTGCTTGGGGTGGTGGTGGTGGTACAGTGACCTTTGGAGTTGTCACTTACTCTAGTACTTAATGGTAAGTACTAGCACTTTAAATTCTTGATTTGATTAGCTAAAAATAGGCAAGGGGAGAGTTAATCCTATCTTCATAATAACCTCCTATGATTCTTTGGGAGAAAATCTCCCCAATGAATCATTTAACATAACTAGCTTATACTTCTAAAGATCTTCTAGCTAAGGGTGCATACAATATTGCACTTTATAAGAGGAAACTACAATAGTTGGAGATAAGAGGGAAATAAGGAGAGAGAAAAAGCAATGATTGGCAGGCACATTTTACATTCAGAATAAATGTGTTCAACCCCCTTCTGTTCACTCAATACATCCCAAAGTTCATTCTGGATCTTCTGATGTAGGTTTCTTTTAGATTTCTTTATGGCACCTTCTCCAAACAGTTCATTTTCTTGATTCAGGGCGTTAATGATCTTCTTTTCCTGAAGTTTTTTTCTCAAAAAAAAATTCTTAAGTTTGCATTTTACAAAAATTACATACCTTTCTCTTTCTCTCCACCTCCTGGTCCTTCTATACTATTTTTAATCTCTTTAAAGTACTACTTTGTATCATTTCCTTATTAAATGCTTTCAAGATTTCCTAGTTGCTTGTGAGAAAAAAATTTAAACAAATACTGAACATGCATTTGAAGGTCTCACTACATAATCACCTGTTCTTAATTTAAATCACTCGTTAAATTGTATTTGCATGTCTGATGAATGGGAGATTGACTTAAATTTGGCTAGAGTTGGAATTTCACATAGGGGAGTAATGCTGGATATTAATTAATGAATAGGTAGGTTGCGTAGTCATATAGGGTCTTGGATGTCCATCTGAGGAGTCAAGATTATTTTCTTTAGGCAATGAAGAGCCATTTAAAGTTTTTGAAGGATTTTGTATCTTGGTTTTATACTTTTATTTATTTTTATTTAAAAAAATAAAATAAAACATCCTTACCTTTTTGTCTTAGAATTGACACCACATATCACTTCCAAGGCAGTAGAATAGTATGGGCTAGGTAATTTGGGTTAAGTGACTTGCCTAGTGTCATATAGCTAGGATTTGTTTGAAGTCACATTTGAACCCAGAACCTCCAGTCTCTTGGCCTGGCTTTCTATACTGAGCTACCTAGTTGTCCTTGGTTTCACTCTTAAGTAAGGAACTGAGTTACATGGTTTAATTTTTTTGGTAATATTCCTTTCTACCTTGGATATAGGTTCTGTAGACATAGGCAGATGGTAAATTGCTTTTTAAAAAATGTTCATATTAAGAGCCTGTCCTCAACTTATTTTTTTAGTCTTATCTCCTACTACTCTCCAGTATGAATTCGAAGTTTGAGCCAATTTAGATTATTCTTTCCTTTCTGAATATACATTGCATTTTCTTTCCTCTATGCATCTTCCAGCACCATTCTTTCTGCTTGGAATATATTTACATCAGGTTTATGGAAAATGAATGTTTTATTAAAATGTGCTGCTCTCAGAATTTGTTAAAAGTTAGGCTCTAGCAAAGATAGTTTCTCCAAAGAAAGAAATTCTGGAAGAAAATGATTATTCTCTTGTTAGCTGTCTCAAATTTTAAAATGGATCATGTAAATAACTGTTTGGCAGAACTTGATGGAACATGTAAGGATGGGTTCATACCTGCTTAGGTTCAAGTGAGACAAAAAGTTAGTGGGAAAATGGTGAAATTGGTCAGACATTATACCGTGGCAGCAGTTGAGTGCCCCATACCTAAACAGCAAGCTTAGCAGTAGGCTGACTAGTAGAAAAAACAGATCAGATTAGATTGCTCCAGAGATTTTATGATGTAGTTAATATGTGTACAACCTAACCGGTTGCATAATTGGAGGTGGGGAAGGATAGAGATTATAAACCATTGAAGAATAGTCCTTAGCGTAAGAAAAGTCCATTTAATTTAACACCGAAGAAAAGCTGGGCAGAGCTAGCAGTTAATAGTGAGTATTTAAGAAAGTGTGCTATTGCTATTGGGAGGAATTTGCTGTGTCTTAAAAATATCAATTTTATTGAAAGTTATGTGGACTCAAAAAGTTGTTTTCTGATTCTGCTGAAACTAATTTTTCTACCCATCAAGAAACCATAAAGCACAAAGCCTAAAGTTTTCATTATTCTGAATTTGGTACTATACTTTATGAATCTTTACCAAATGTATTTGGCAGGAGTAAGTTTGTCTCATAATGAAATGCCGTAACTGAATTTTTTTTATCCTGTTCCTTAAGTATTTTTTTTTGTCTCTCTAAGTAAGTCATTCTGCCTTAGACCTTCACCTGTTAAAAATGCGCTTTTAAAAAATGTCTTTTCCTCCCTTGGAAGTCATGAAGTCTGAAATTGACTTACATATTTGGAGTAATAAATGGTTATAGATATGGGATCAGTTGAAGTATAGTAAATTTTGAGTCTGAATCTGTGTATCAACTTCACATATTTTTTCAAATAGATCATATTGGCATGTCTGAACAAGATGTACATTTATTTGAATAAAATTGAAGGGATGGCCTAAAGTTGCAGAACTGAACAAAATCAGTGATTTGATGGGGATTGTATTGCAAATATTCTTAGTGTTTAATATTTTTCTTATTTTTTGATTTGGATAAAGTTTTTGTAGTGTCCTTAGAATTTTGCCATTTCCTTAGCAGTTTACTTGTTATGCTATACATGTTAAAATCATCTTTGTTTTTTGCTGAAGTAGAAGAACTTCAACTATAGGACAAAAAGCCCCAGAAATGTACTGTTGATTTAAAATGTTATATAGAGTAAAGGAAATTATCAATCTCTTCTCACATAATTCTTTTACAGTCTTTCAGTATTCACTGATTGCTATAGTGATTATTTGATACTTTGATGGCTCTGTAATCTCATTCATATGGGTATCCCTTCCATCAATATAACCCATATATGCCTTTTTATGCTGTATGATGTATGCTGTATGTTCATGATTTTCATAGATTCTCCACAGAGGAATCTACCAAATATGCCAGTGGCTTTGCTTTAGGTATTTTTGCATTTTGAGGATACCTCAGGGGGTACTTGGGGACTGTATTTAACTTATGCTACATGATTTGGTTTTGGAAACTCAATTGATCTGTTATAACCATTTATTAAATACCTGCTATATTCTAAGTATGGTGCACAAATCCAAAGAGTGAGGCAGTCCTTATTCAGGGAATTTACATTTAATTTGAGAGGGCAGCATGTGTGTGTACAGTATAGACAAATGCATATGTGTGTATATATATATACACATGATAAAAAATGAATGCAAAATAGTTAGGATGTTGAGGGGATCAGGGAAAACTTTATTTAGATGCTGGTGCTTTGTCTTAAAAGTCTTAAAGATTCATCTCTGTTGACTTCCAGTCTCACATCTCTACCTACCTATATTGAACATCTCAAACTTGATGTATCAGTAGACATATTAAACTCAACATGTTCAAAATTGTATACTTTCTCCCAAACTTTCCTCTTTTCTAACATCCCTATTACTCTTGCGGGTACCACTATGGCTCCCAATCCTCTAGGCTTGAACCTTGCTCCTCACTCTCACCCCATCTAATCTGTTGCCAAGGGCTGTTGATTTTTTTCTTTGTTTTTCTTTGATGTTCCTTCTCTATTCTAACATTATCACCTTAGTGCTAGTCCTCATCACCTCATTTCTGGACTATTGTGATAGCCTACTGGTTGGTCTCTGTGTTTCAAGGCTCTCCTCAATCCTACCGGTCTTCTGGTCAATGCAATCTTTCTAAAGTGAAGTTCTTTCTATGTCAAAACCTCACCCCCATTCAATCAACTCCAATGGCTCTAGCCTGTTATTTCCCAGATTAAATGTTAAGGTCATGTTTGGATTTTCCCCAGACTTCTTGTATCACACACTCCCCACTCCCCTTGCTACTCATATACTTAACCATCCAGTGACACTGACCTCTTTTGTTGCCCCCTTGATGAGACTCTGGTCATCACATTTCTCACCCTCCCTTACCCTCTTTGAGTTTTCTTCTTTATTTCTACCCCCCAGTTTTCCTGACTTCTTTCTAAGTTTTAACTAAAATCCTGCTTTCTGTAGGAAGTCTTTCCTGTTAACTTTTAATTCTCATGTCTTCTCTCTGTTAGTTATTTCCATTTATTCTGTACATGTTTGTTTGCATGTTGTCTTCCTCATCAGACTATGAGCTTTTTGAGGGCATGGACTGTCATTGGCCTTTTTTTGGAGCCTCAGGGCTTAGCACAGTACCTAACTGCCCAACTCATGGAAGAGAAGATTCTATGGACTGAGGTCAAGAGACCACATTTTAGATATGGAAGATGGTCAGTGCAAAGTTAGGAGTAGAGTCCAAATGTGAAGAACAGAGGGAAACCAGTTTAAGGGGACTGTAAATTTGAGAATGGAAGAAATGTGTAAGAAGATTGGAAAGGAAAATTGGAAGTAGTCAGGTGAAGAGCTGTAAATGTCAAACAATTTATATTTGATCTTGGAGGTAATAGGGTACCACTTGTGTTTGATTAGGAGGATTAAATGGTTAGAACTGACTTTTAGGAAAATCACTTTGACAACTTTGTAGAGAATGGATTGGATTTGGGGAGGAAGGAGACTTTTGTGGTAGTCCAGGTCAGAAGAGATGAGAGTCTGAACTAGGGTTAGGGTGGTGGCTATATGAGTGGAGAGGGGAAAAGACATGTATGAGAGAAATTGTGGATCAAGAAATGACAAGATTGAGCAAGTAACTGGATGAGAGAAGTGAGTGAGGAGTTAAGGATAACACTGAAGTGAACCTGAGAAACAGGGGAGGATGTTAGTACTCAGTAGCAATGGGGGAAATTCAGTAGCTGGGATAGGTTTTGCAGAAAAGCTGATGAGTTTTATTTTGGTCATTTTTAGTTTGAGCTGCTGCTGATCAGTTCAAAATGTTCAATAAGCAGTTTACATGAGTTAAAAAGAACAACTCTTGCTAGATATATCAATCTTGGAATCTCTTTCATTTAGTTCAATTCAGTAAACATTTATTAAGTGTCAGACCCTATGCTAGGTGCTTGGGATACAGAAGGAGGCAAAAGAGTGCCTGACCTGGAGGAGCTTACAGCCTAATGGGGGAGACTACATGTAGACAAGTATATACAAAATAAGCTATATACATACTAAAGAGGATATAATTAACAGAGGTAGTGCACTTGAATTAAGAAGAGTTAGGAAAGATGGAATTTTAGTTGAGACTTAAAGGAAATCATATAAGGCATTAGTTGAAGATGAAGAGAAGGATAGCATTCCAGGTACGGTGGACAGTCAGAGAAAAAGCCTAGATCTGAGAGCTGGAGTGTCTTGTTTGTGTAACAGTCAATAGGCTAGTGTCACTGGAATGAATAGTTGTGTGATGGAGAGCAAGTTATTAGAAGACTAGAAAAGTAGAGGGGGATAGGTTATATGAAGGGCTTTGAATGCCAAACAAAGCATTTTATGTTTGATTCCAGTAGGTGATAAGGAGCCACTGGACCTTATTGAGTAGGGAAGTGGCATGGTTAGACCTTGAGTAACTAGCAGGTTATTATAATAGTCTAGGTGTGAGGTGATGACACCCTTATGGTGGCAGTGTCAGAGGAGAGAAGGGAAGTGAGGTATTCAAGAAATTGACAGACCTTGGCAACAGATTTGATTGGGGGAGGCGTGACAGATCCAGGAGTCCAGGATAATTCCTAGGTTGCGAACCTGAGGGATTGGTAGTTGCCCTCTAAAATAATAGGGAAGGTTGGGTTTGGGAAGGTATAGGGGGAAAGATAATAAGTACTATTTTGGACATGTTTATTTTGAGATGTTTGAAAGGCACTTGGAGATGTTTTTATCTCCAAGTGGGAAATCCCAAGGCAGGGAGCTAATGAGATCATCAAAGTATAATACAAGGAAAGAAGAGGAGAGGGTTTAGGGCAGATTCTTAGGGTACACCCATAGTTAGTGAGCTTGGATGAAGATGAAGGGATTTCCTTATAGAGGCTCTTTTGGATAAAACTGTGCTTATTTCCATTGTCTCAGAACTTGTGAATGACTTTTGTGATTATTCAAAAGATAAGGACTTTTATAATCCAGATAGAGAAAGCTAAATTGTCCTATTGTTTAGATTATGATATGCACTTGGATGGCCAATACATAAGTTGACATCTATATATCATTTAAAACTTAGTAAAACATTTTACACAAATTATCTTATTTGACCCTTAGAATAGTCCTGTAAGATGGACAATACTGCTATTTTTGTTGCCTCTTTACAGAAGTCTAGATTAAGATAACTTCAGTCTTCAGTCTTTCTAAGCCAGAGATGGAAGTTGATACAGCAATTACTGTATTCACTCTTGTCATGGATTGTGCCTCTTATGTTCCTTAGGGAACTGAAGTAAAATTCTTTGGACTTATTTCACTAGGAAGGCTTTATGGGGCTTTTGAGGCTTACTTCTGAAACAGATGCTTTTGTGGTTCAAGGATAACTACAAGGATAACTATGAAGTGGAATTAGGGGGCCAGTGAGTGTTGTGTTATCTGTAACTCATTCTCTCAAACCCCTATACAGGTAAACAGATTTTTCCTATCAATATGCATAATTTGATTGGCTATTGATAAATCTTCCTTAAGCATCTCTAGCTAAAAATGTGACTGTACCTTTGAAGATGAGAAGAAAATTGATCAGCATGAGGGTAAAATAAAACATGTAGATGACAACTCTTTTTTTCTTGTTTTATATCTGCCATATATTATTTCATTTTTTGCGCCTGAAACTTTTAATAAGTATTGGCGGTTGCTTTGTGGATATTTATTATCTTCTATTTAGTTAGTTAGTTAGTTAGTGGCACTCTCGGTGACCGAGAATGACAATTGTCTTTCTGCATTATCATCTATTGATTTACCCTCATGTGGCTTTGAAGTCCAAAGGCTGAGGCTCAGAGTTTGTGGCACATGGGGCGTGGGACTCCAGTTGTTACGGGAGGTGCGGCTGTGGCCTGGTGTCAGCGTTCATGCGCAGTGGCAAGACGTCAACATCGTTCATCTTCAAAGGTGGTGGCGGCATGGTTAATGTGGGTTCGCCAGCTGTTTCTGACAGAGGCAGCAAGTTCTAGTTGCTTTGGTGTAATGCCAGCCCACTTCAAGTTTGACTTTAGCTGATCCTTGTATCTTTTCTTTGGTCGGCCTTGTTTCCTGAGTCCAGCTGACAGTTCACCATAGAATACCTGCCTTGGTATTCTTTGTGGGTCCATGTGGATGACGTGTCCAGACCATCGTAGCTGGGTTTTGAGGACCATGACTTCAATGCTGGTAGAGTTGGCTCTGTCGAGGACTTCCTGATTGATTCGGTCCTACCATCGGATCCTCATGATTGACCGGAGAGAGCGTTGGTGGAATTGCTCCAGCTGTTTCATGGGCTTCCGGTACAGTGTCCATGTCTCACAACCGTACAGGAGCGAGCTGAGGACTACTGCGTTATACACTTTGAGCTTCATCGCAGTGCTTACACCTCTGTGTTGGAGGACTTTGCAGTGCATCCGCCCGAGTGCCTGGCTGGCCTTTTGGATCCTGGCATTAATCTCATGGTCTAGGGACCCGTCATTGGTGATGGTGCTGCCCAGGTACTTGAAAGTGTTGATGTTAGAAAGCTGCGTGCCTTCGATTGTAATGCACGGCTGGTTCGTTGGCCTCCCTGGTGCAGGTTGGAACAGCATCTCTGTTTTGCTGAGGCTGATAGTCAGGCCAAACAGTTTTGTTGCGGTAGAGAACCTGTCCACAATGGTTTGGAGATGATTTTCTTGGTGGGCCATGACAGCACAGTCATCTGCAAAGAGAGCTTCCAGGATGAGTCTCTCTGTTGTCTTTGTTTTTGCAGTCAGGCGGCGAAGGTCAAATAGTGAGCCATCCAGTTGGTATTTGATGTAGACGCCCAGGTCTAGATCCATCACAGCATGTCATAATACTTGGGTGAAGTATAGGTTGAATAGTACCAGAGCAAGGACACAGCCTTGTTTCACGCCATTGGAGATGTTGAAGTGATCGGAAGTCTCTCCACCAGATAGGACTTCCCCTGTCATGTCGACATGAAAGAGCTGGATCAGTTTGACGAATTTTACTGGGCAACCGAGCTTGCTAAGGATCACCCACAATGTGTCCCTGTTCACTGTGTCGAACGCCTTTGTCAGGTCTATGAAGACAATGTAGAGACTTGGGTTCTGCTCAAGGCATTTTTCCTGCATTTGCCTCACTGTGAAGACCATGTCGATGGTGCTGCGATCTAGTTGGTAGCCACATTGTGATTTAGGCAGGTTCTGCTCTGAAACAGATGACAGGAGTCTGTTGAGTATAACACGGGTGAGGATCTTTCCAGCAGTGGGGAGTAGTGAGATACCTCTGTAGTTGTCACAGGCTACTTGTGAGCCTTTGTTCTTGTATAGGGCTACGATGGAGGCATCTCTGAGTTCTGGGGGCATGTCTTCCTCTTCCCAAATGCTGGTCAGCACTATGTGGAATGCCTGGAGCGCCTTTCCCTTTAAGGTCTTGTACACCTCAGTTGGGATCCCGTCTTTACCGGGTGCCTTGCCTGCACTCATTTGTTTAATGGCTTTTTGGACTTCCTCTATTGAAGGAGGGATGTCAAGTTGTTCAATGGTGTGGTTTTGGGGGATCTGGTCAAGGGCGCTTTGGTTGACTGAAGATCGGTTGAGAAGCTGACTGAAGTGTTCTTTCCACCTGTTGTTGATGCCTTTTTTATCTTTTATGAGAGTGCACTGCTCATCCAAATCAAGGGAGGGGATTAGAAAGGGTGTCCCAAACATTGCCTGCCCTACAAACACCTGGTCAGCACACCGCGGCTGGCGGGTCATTCCTTTAAGAGGTCGAAATCGAAAACAAAATACAAAGAAACTCCTACTAGGAGGATGGAACATAAGAACATTACTTGATAGAGAGAATACCCCAAGACCTGAGAGAAGAACAGCTCTAATTGGTAAAGAACTGGCACGATATAACATCGACATCGCAGCATTAAGTGAAACACGCTTACCAGAAGAGGGATCACTTAGTGAATCCACCACTGGTTACACCTTCTTCTGGAAAGGTAGAGCCTCAAATGAAGACAGAATCCATGGTGTTGGCCTGGCCAGTTTGCTCAAACAGCTGCCAGACTTGCCTGTGGGCATCAGTGAGAGGCTCATGAAGATCCGTTTATCTCTCAGCAAAGACCGGTATGCCACAATCATCAGCGCATATGCCCCAACACTGACCAGCACAGAGGAGACCATCGAGCACTTGACTGAGTGCCGTCCTGCACTCAGTGCCCACAAATGAGAAGCTGATACTACTGAGAGACTTCAACGCCCACGTTGGCCTGGACCATGAAAGATGGAAAGGAGTGCTCGGCAAACACGGCGTGGGCAAAATGAACAACAACGGCCTACTGCTACTCAGCAAATACTCAGAGTTCGAACTCACCATCACGAACACTGTGTTCAGAATGGCGAACAAATATAAAACAACGTGGATGCACCCGTGATCAGAACAGTGGCATCTCATTGACTACATCATTGTACGCCGGCGAGACATCCAGGATGTACAGATCACCAGAGCCATGAGAGGAGCTGAATGCTTGACAGACTACCGATTGGTTAGAGCGACTCTTCAAATGTGCATTGCGCCTCGCCATCCAAAATGCGCCCAGACAGTTCATGCATTTTACAACGTGAGTCGTCTTAGAGATTCATCTTATTTGCAAACATTCCAGTCCTGCCTGGATGACAAGCTGTCTGCCAAGGGACCACTCACTGAAAGCTCAACCGAGAAATGGAACCAGTTCAGAGACGCAGTGAAGGAAACATCAAAGACAGTCCTAGGCCCCAAATAATGCAACCACCAGGACTTGTTCGAGGCGAACAACACTGCTATTGAAGACCTATTGAGCAAAAAGAACAAAGCCTTTATGGAGTGGCAAAATAACCCAAACTCTGCTCCTAAAAAGGACAGATTCAAGTCTCTCCGAGCCACAGTGCAGTGTGAGATCAGGAAGATGCAAGACCGATGGTGGGGAAAAAAAGGCAGAAGAAATCCAGCTCTTTGCTGATACGAAAAACTACAAACAATTTTTCAGTGTCCTCAAGACTGTCTATGGGCCATTAAAACCCACCACCACTCCCTTGCTATCCTCTGACGGTGACACTCTCATAAAAGATAAAAAAGGCATCATCTTCTATTTACTGGCCTCCAAATCAGGGAGTTTTGACTTTTTTTAAGGAACAAACTCCATTTGACACTAAAGCTGCTTAATTAGGGATATTTTTTATTTTTGGTAAACTATCATGCTTATAAAGAAGCATATCCTCTTTTAAGTGAACTAGTGACCAAACTGGTACCTTTTCACACTCAAGAGGGTTGCATTATTTCCTGGAAGACTTTATTGTGTTTTGCCTTTCCATCACATTTCTTAAATTGGCATTTTATATTTAGTCTAGTAATGCGTCTTGGTTTTTCTGAATGACTTATGATTAAAACATAGAGAAACACTGCTACAGCCTGTATTAAGATGGTATAGATAAACTTTATAGTGTGGAAAGACTGCTGGCCTGGGAGACCAATGTTTTAGTCCCATTTCAGAGTTAGGTGACCTTAGGTAAGTCATTCTTATTCTCTTGACTACAATATTCTTTAGTGAAAAACAAAGGAATTGGAAAAGATGACCCTCAAGGTATCTTCTATTTTTTTTTGAAAGCTGTGCTGCTATTTGAAAAATTTTATTGATATCTTTGGTTTTTCTAATTTCACTTTCATATCCAAATATTTCTTTAATCCTTATTCTTAGAACCATTATCTCTAGCAAAGATGAAAAGAGAATGGTTCATCAAAATAAACAACAGCCAAACATACACACACATGCAGTGTTTTGTACCTATAAACCTTCATTTCTGAAAAGAAGGGAGGAAGATACATTTTTTCTTCTCTTTTTTTGGGACCAAACTTGTTCACAATGACATGGTGTTCAGGGTTGCATTGCTTTTCTGATTCTGCTTACTTCACTTTTCCATTAGTTAATGTAAGTTCTTTTACTCAGCTGAATTTTTTGTATTTATTATTTCTTACTATTCAGTAATGCTTCATTATACAATTTTCCACAACTGACAGGCATTATTTTGTTTCTAGTATCACTTACAATTCTAACATTTTGTATTTTATGATCAGGAGATAGGTTTCAAAAGATAATTAACTCTATCTAGAGTGTTCCAACTTAATAAAAAAGTTAAAAGTCTAAAAATTTTTTTCAAAAAGTAAAAAGTAGTAATATTTGAGTTACTTAAATATTCAATCTGTAATTTGGTTGGTGTGGAGACTACTTTTTTCTGTCCATCTGACACAGATACTCTTCAGGAGTTGAAATGATCAAAAAATGTTTGCTTCTAATCCCACTTTACTTTGTTTATATTTGTTCATATTTTTGCATCTCCATTGTTAGCATAATGCTTGACACATAGTAGGTACCTAATAAATACTTATTGGTTGATTTCAGCCATTTGATGTAAAGCATTTTTCTGAACTAGAATTAAGCTGAGCTATATATCCTTTTGTGCTAATGGGAAATTCTTTTTTATCAGCTGACCTTGGCAGTGAATCATAATAGCTATACACATGCATGATTAAACTACATTAAATCTCATTTGACAGTGTTCCCACTTTTTGGAGGACCTAAAACCCCAAATGTCATTTGGAGTAGCTTTTGTAGGTGATAATACTTTTCAGCTTTACCATATACCATTTATTGAATTGGAGATCAAATTAATATTACTTTTCATTTAAAAGTGAAACAATAACATTAATTATATTTTTATGTGATTCTGAGAATTTTTGTTAGGTGACATGTGGATTACAATAGTGAGATTTAAATATAAAAGGAGAAGTGAAATGTTGTCTAGAAATAATTCGGATTTTCTTCAAAATTTTTTTTCTTTTAGTCATTAAGATTTCCCTGCTTCTGGCTTCAAGAGTAGTTTTTTGACATACCTTCAGTGTGGGTGATGCCTTCTGCCAATTAAAAACTGTTTTCAGCTGTGGCAAATATAATAGACTAGATCACTGTAACATTAAAATTTTAGGGAAACTGAGAAACGGTAGAAATTAGTTTCTCTCTGCAAGGAGTATTATTTTTATGAGGTTTATTAAAGGTTAAAGATTAAAGAAAATTACAGAATAAGAAAGCACGTGTCAAGGCCCAGAGAGGCCTAGACACAACCTCACCTACATCATGAAAGACCTGTCTGCTTGCAAGCAGACAGGAAAGAAAAGAGAGAGAGTCAGAAGCCTTTCCAATCAGGTTAAATACCCCATCTCGATCTCGGCCCAGGTGAGAATTCAGTGGTATTACAAAGCATTCTGGGGAAGTGGAGCAAGGACTTCTGGGGATTGAAGTCCTGGATTCAAGTCTCCATTTTTACAATCACTTAGAAAACAATGTATGTGTATTTGAAGATTTGTAAATCTTGTGGGTGTATCTTGGTATTAGAAGAAATTTGGTGTTTTGGGAGGTCTGCATATGCATCTTTAGGATAATTATTTCAAATTTTATTCACTCAACAAAATAGCTCTCCAGCACAATAAATAGTCACTTTAGTAGCTAATGAGATACAAAGCTACATAATTTTATCAACAATTATTTTCAATATAGAACTTGGAATCTATTAAGAAAACACAGACTTCTTATTTCTAAACCTTGATATGGATGGATGGATGAATGAATGAATAAATCAAGCATTTATGAAGACCTTACTATGTATAAAACATTGGGCTAAGTACTGGAGATACCAGTAGGAAAGTAAAATAGACCCTACTCTTAGAGTTCACATTCTAATGAGGGAATTTACATGGATGGTTGATTTTATCTGGCAGTCAAATGAAAAGACTCCATGCTTCTTATGGTGCAATTGCAAAAAAGATGGTAATGCCCCTTCTTTAATGGTACTTCCACTGATAACAATCATATACATTTTTCATTTTGAATCATTTGCTAGTGCCAATGACTTTGGTGACAAGAACTTTCTTTTCTGGGTCTTCAGTAATTATGACTGTAGCACCTGCAGAAGCAGTGGCCAATTGTACATCTCTACAAAGTTTGCTTTCCAGGATGATGTCTGAGGGAATTGGTCTAGAAGCATTACCATTTCTAAGAATCTTGGATTCAGAGTCCTAGACTGTTTCTATCAGTGTCTGAGGGGAGATGGTGGTCAAGGTGGTGTTGGTAGTGGTTTGATTGCTCTGCACATACTATTGCCTATCTTTCTTCCCAGGTGCTTTTCTACTTTAGTGAAGGTTGGCTTGCCTGCCATTTGTGTGGCAGCAGTTTTGGCTGGTAAGGAAAGCGGCCCCCTTCTCCACAGTGAAAATCAGTGATGGCTACAGGGTTTGGGTTGACTCCATTGGAGTCTGAGGAGATAGTGGTTTGATTTGATAGGTTTGCCTCCTATCTCTCCCTTAGGGTGCCTTGTTGCTTTGGGCAAGTCTTTCTTGCTGGTCCTGTACACTGGTTTTATGCCCCCTATGACTCAAATTTTGTCATCCCTACACTTTTTTGAACAGAGAAAGGTTAGTTTTAGTTGATCAACTGAAATAAAGCATGACATATCAACTTTTTGGATTTCTTTAATTGGAAAGTTAAATCATTTATAGATGGAATCTAGCTAAAGGAGAATTCATAGTGAATTATTTCTTATAAACACTGGGAGTGCAGGGTTGGCATGCTCTTTGAGTTAAAACATTTAATAAAGTATATCCTTTTTATTCTCCCTGATGTACATTAAATAAACAAGGGTCTCTTGTCTGTAATACTGGATTTTTGGGAAATGGAGATTATATATTTAGTGTTTCTGATAAAGTATGATGATATTTAATAAGTAGATTCTTATAAATCTTCAGTAAGATCCTTTACTGACCTTTTATTACATCTTTGCTCCCTTGCCTAACCAACTCAGTAAATAGAAAGATCTTTTTGAAGATACGTTTCTCAGTTCAACTGTTAGAACCTAAATGATCCAAATAAGACAGTTCAGAGTATTATTAGTTGAA
The DNA here is from genome assembly GCF_027887165.1 of Monodelphis domestica. Taxonomy (NCBI): domain Eukaryota; kingdom Metazoa; phylum Chordata; class Mammalia; order Didelphimorphia; family Didelphidae; genus Monodelphis; species Monodelphis domestica. The sequence continues at coordinate 234,033,825 of NC_077230.1, forward strand.
TGCTTTCTTAGGTAAACAATAGTAATCTTGGCAGTGAAGCTGATCTGATGATAGATACAACCACGAGAGAAGAGGAAAAAGTAAATTTCAGGCAAACCAGGAAAGGGAGTATATTGTCTACCTGAAAAAGTTATAAAAATCAGAGAGGAAAAATTTCAGAAGACAGAATAAGAACAAATTGATTTTACTAGTCATTTTTTCTGATATGTTAAAGGAAAATGTTTCTGCCTATATACTTTTCTGTCTTATAAAGGAAAGAAAATAAGAAGGGTAATCCAAAATGAGTTAGTTGTATAATAATACATTCATTCTTTGATTTCTAAAGTGGAGAATAGAGCTTATGGTTTGGTGAGGAATTTGGTACTTATCACTGATCTTATTTATATAATATTGAGGAAAAATGAGGAAAGGAAACCTGTTAAAGGGATCAGTAATTGTGGAAGATTTTCTGTTAATAGAGTATACAATCCTATTACAGTGGAATCTGTATCTCTCCTGCGTTCTACTGTCTACATCTGTAGTACTAGGTTCTTGAAGTTGGGCTGGAATTCACTGTCCTTCCTTCTTGCTCTCCTTTTCTTTCTTCCTTCTTTCTTCAACATCTTCACTCATGGTATTAAACCACCCCACCCCAATAATTCGAAATAATTCGACAAAAACTTTGACCACATTTGTAGTCTTTCCTGCCCACATCCTCCTTTCTCACATGAAAGGATGGAGATGTATTTTCTCACTTCTCTGCTCCAAAATCTACCTTGGCCATCATCATCATCATCAACTATTCAGTTTTCTTTTATTGTTCTTTAAATTTACATTGTTGTAATCCTTCTGTATATTGCCTTCCTTTTCTTCACAGTTCATTTAAGTGTTCCCATGTTTTTCTGAAGTCCTCAGTTTCATCTTACAGAGTGCTAATTTTGCATTACATTTAGGTAATCTAGTTTGTTGAGTTATTGTCCAGCTAGCAGGCACTCCCTTTGTTTCTAATTCTTTGTTACTACAAATAGTGCTGTTACGGATTTTTTTGGATAAAGGGTGCCTTGGAGGATATGATTGGCAGGAGGATTTCTGTATTGAAGGACATGGACATTTTAATTGTGTTTTTTCACATAATTCCAAATTATTTTCCAGAATGATTGGTCCACTTCACAGCCCCAGTTTGTATTAGTGGCACTTCACTTTCTTTATGTGCACTTTTACCCTTCTGCATTATTATTCCCACTTCTCTGCAGAGCATGACATAGTGCATTAATGGGCAACCTTTTGAGCTTGGTGTCTGTGTCAAAATTTGCCAAAAAACCAAGCATAGCTCAGGTGGTGTGTCACTTAAAAAATGTTTTTTTTTTTTTAAACCCCATACTTTCAAGATATTTATAGTTTAAATAACAAAAATGCTGAAATTACTTAGTTTGGGCTAGGTACTATGCTAAGTGCTTTACAATTATTATTTCATTTGATCCTCACAACACCCTTGGGAGGTAGGCCCTGTTATTATTATTCTTATTTTAGCATTGAGGAAACCAAATCAGATAGTGATTGCCCAGCCCAAATCCAGGCTGGATTTGAACTCTTGACTTCAGACCTAGGACTATAAATACTACACCATCTGTAAAATGAGAGGGTTGGCCCCCATGACGTCCAATGTCCCTTCTAGGTTTAAATCTATGATACTGTGGTCCTATGATACTCTTTCATTCACTTCTTAACTCTAGTTTGGCTATATCACTCAACTGAAACTGTTCACTCAGACATGACCAATGATTTCTTAATGACCACATTCCATGGTCTTTTCTTAGTCCTCATACTTCTGATCCTCTGAGGCATTTGACTATTTACCATCCTCTGCTGGATTCTTTCTCCTTTTTGAGTTTTCATAACCTGTGACCTGTCTGACATTTTCCTCAATTTCCATTCCTGGTTCATCATACTCTCAGTTATTCCCTACTAAAGCTCTGATTTAGGCCCTTTTCACCTTTTTCTCTCTCTGTTCTCTTGGTGACCTCATTAACTCCTATAATTGGTATCTTCACTCTTTGCATGACTTCTATCTCTATATTTCCAGACATATTCTTTTTTTAGTTCTAGTCCTATGTCAGGAATTGCCCTTTGGATATTTTGAATTGGATGTCAGGTTGGCATCTCCAACAAACATACCAAAATGGAACCAATTTATCTTTTCCCAGAAAATCCACTCTTTTAAAAAATTTCTTTATATCTGTTGAGAGTACCCTTATCTGCCTTGTCACCTAGTTTGTAACCATATTCCCTCTCTGTCACTTTCAATACCTTTTATTTATCTTGCATGAGAAGTACAGGGGTATGGGGATTGAAAGTAGTCTTAGGAATCAGGAAATGCTAGGTTTAAGTTCTGTTTCTGACACACATTCTCTTAGTGATTCTTGGACAAGTATGCCACTAGTTATTAAGATTGTAAACTGCAGAGCAAGTACCAGGGTTCGATAAAGGGAGTTTTTTAACTAAGTGTAACTCGTAATAGTGAAATGTAGGTTTATACATGCACACGCAAGTGGGTATATGTGTGTATGCTACCCTTTTTGGTTTCCTTTCCCAACTATCACTTATATTGGCCAGCCTCTTGAGGTTCTTGGGGATAAGCTTGAGGGATTGGGTTACTTCTAGTCATATTCATGAGCCCCCATCCTTATGCTTCACATTAATTATCAGGCATTAGCCTCAGTTAACTTTTATTTTTAGAAGCTATTTACTAAGATGGTATATAGCAGTGATGGCAAACCTTTTAGAGATAATGTGCCATTTCCCCCACCTCCCTTAGTGCTGGGTATGCCTTGCCCCCCTCCTTAAGCCTACACAGAGGAGGGAGGAAGTGCTTCCATTGGCTGATGGGCAGAAGGCGGGTGAAGTGAGGAAAGACCTCAGTGAGTGAAGAGAGGGGAAGGGGAGTGACCCAAGTCCTCCCCTCTCTAGCTCTGCCACCTGTGAGCTGCCCATCTTACTCCCTATGTGCTTCCATTGGCAGCTGGGCAGAGGGGTGAGGGATGGGGGAGGGGAGGGGAGCAACTCCATCTGAGTCCCTCTGCCTTTCTAATAATGAACTGGGGTGGAGGGGAATGACTGCATGCTGTAAAGGTAAATTTAGGGTTGTGACTGAATATAAATTTAGTTGGTCACCAGGGAAAATCCCCCCCAAAAAACTCGTCAGTTGGAAATTTTATAGTGGTTTAATTAATATAGAGGGAAGGAATTAAGAAGAGAGAGGGAAAAGGGTATAGGATTTATCCACCCTAGCCTGTGCCAGGGGGAGTTCAAAGACCTCCGCCACAAGGTCTCCTCAGAAGATTAGAGGTTTCCTAAGAGGATTGTGTTTTTTAAGGTAAAGGAAAAAAAAAGGAATCAGCCTAAACTCTGAGAAAACACTCATTGCCAAATCTGGACAATAGCTGCAACTACGCCAAGGTGCCAAGATGCTCAGCACGCTGCCACCAGAGTCACCTCTCCATGAAAAGAGGCCAAGAGAGGAAGTGACGCAAAATATATAGACCGTTTTTTATATCACTTCCTGCGTCTCACATGTACCAATGGTAGCTTAAGATTGACTTAGGACAGCCCAGGGGTCTATCAGTTGTTTCTGATTTGTCATTTGCTAGCACATGTCTGTCATAGGCCATCCTTCTTAATACTTAATCCTTAAGTAGGGGTGTAGACATTCCTGTTTTGTTAGACTAAGCAGGGTGGAGTAAATCTAAAATTCACAATGCCCACAGAGAACATTCTGTGTGCCATCTTTGTACTTGTGCCATAAGTTTGCAGTCACTGGTATATAGTAAGAACAGTTGGTATAAAACATTCCCCTCAAACCAGAGGGATACTCTTCCTACTATACATACAAAGTTCCTGATGAGAATAGATTCAAACTTAAAAGTACAAAGGCAATTGGAAATTCATATGGCAAAGGGACACTTTGGAAGTCTTTGCCTCAAAGTCCTTTTCTTCTTTTGTAGAGCCCTCATGAGATTCTCCTTAGTTGTAGCTTTCTGCTGGGTTCTAAGAGTCAATGTCTTTGTAGAATCCATAGCCTATACTTCTCTTTACCATATATTGAGAGAGAGAGAGAGAGAGAGAGAGAGAGAGAGAGAGAGAGAGAGAGAGAGAGAGAGAGAGAGAGAGAGAGAGAGTGAGTATGTAAGAAATTTAAAATTTAGGTTTTATGCTAAATATGAAAGTTCTAAAGTAATATTGTGGTCTGCTAGTCTGTTAGCCACTCTTAACAATTTAGTTTAATAGAGATATAGTAAAGAGAGAAATGTAGGAAGGAAATAGAAAGTATTACCTAGCTAGATACCCTATAATTTCTGTCCAGCTCACCACCCAGCAAGGACTCTCAAGTCCTGATCTCCACATGGAGTCATTATAGTCTCTTAAACCAGGAGTCTCGGTGGTGTCTTCAGCAAGGGTTCCACCAAAGCAGCCTCCTCTAGGAAGGAAAGGTCTGTTCTCTCCAGAACCAATCTCTTCAGAAGCCAGGAAAGGAAGGGAAGCTACTTACCTAGTAAGCTGATGCAGGATTCAGGGAAAGAGTCTCCTTCAGTCTAGCTCACCACTGCAATCTCCAAAGATGAACTCCAGAGGAGAAGACCTACGAAGAAAAAGTCCAAAGGAGAAGTCCCTTAGACAGGAAGTTTAGGACTTTTTATATAGTCCTTTTCCCACATCACTTCCTGTCCCTTTCCCATTGTACAGGAACCAGTCTCAGTCTTTCAATTTGCCTAGCACTGCCTAGGGGCAATGCAGCGGCCTCTAGAGTTGTCATCCACTTTAGCAAGTGACTTGCAAACTCTCTTACTTAGTGCCAAGTAGGGGTACTTTAAGTTCTTGATTTGATTAGCAAAAAATAGACAAGGGGAGAGTTAATACTTTCTTAATGTGTGTATGTGTGGTAGTGGTGATGGGGGATATTGTCATATTCCCAAAGTTGCTTCCTCTCTTGAATGAATGAATATTCTTCTATATTTGTCTCTGTGTTTGTCCTTGTGACTTGTACTTCTCACTTCTGCTTGTATTGTTTGCTACTTGTCCATTTTCTCCTATAACATGGTCAGTGGGGACAGGGGAAAAAGGACTCATAACATTTTCCTTGGTGTTACTAACTCTCTTCTTCCTCAAAACAGACCTCTTGTCTTGCTAGCTAATTATGGCTGGCCATTTCTTTCTTGACCCAGCTGAAGAGAATTTCATGCCATCTTATTCAGATTGATTTAAAACTTTATCATGTGGGCTCACCTTTTCACTTGATAGCTTGTAATTACTTTAATTGGATTTGGTGCGTGACCTCCACTATTATATTCACATATAGTGTATACTTATAGGTGTGCATGCTGTTCACCTGACAAAATGTAAACTCTCTTTGGATGGTGACTTATCATTTTTGTCTTTGTCTTTTCAATTTTTAGCACAGTTCCCAGAACATAGTAGATGATAAAAATTCTTGTTGATTGATTTTTTAACTTATATAGTTCTAAAGGTCTTGTGATAAATTGTTATTCTTTACCTGATACTTTATAGTTAATTTAGCCTTAAACCATATGTCTGTTATATCAAGGGGCTATAGAAAAAACACTGAATTTGGAGCTGGAGGGCCCAGGTTTGAGTCTTGTCTCTGACATGACCAGTGTGATCTTGGGCAAGTCTCTTAATCTCCCGAGACCTCAGTTTTTCTTATTTCTGATATTGAGGGGCCTTGGTTTAGATGGCCTTTCTCACTTTAAATCCATTATCCCATGGCTCTATCTTGTTTGTTTTCCTATATAAATATCTGTGTTTAAATGGCTTAAATAATGCACTCTGTTGCCATAAAAATTAAGCCAAATGTGATTAGTTTTGGAAGATGGCATTGTAAATTCTGTTCTAATCAACTTGCTTTCCAGTGTTATCTCCAAATGGGTTCTCAGCTTTTAAAAGATGCTAAATTTGTGTCATTATTGACATCTCTCAGTATTCTTTTAGAAGTTAGACTTTGGTTGATTACTTATAGAGGGAAAATATCAAGACATTGTTTCATTTCTCAAATAGTTTTGTGAATGAGTGATATATTGAATCTTGGAATATGAAAGAACAGGTCTTATTTTTAAAATATTATTGGCATGACTATTCAGACTGATTTTTAAGGAAGAGTATTAATATTAACTATATGGTAATTGATTAGAAGAGGGCAAACAGAATGATAAAGGAATTTAAGATTATGTTACATAAGAACTAGTTGAAATAACCCGAGGATGTTTAGCTTAGAGAGGAAAACAATTAGGGGAACATATAAATTCAATTATTTGAAAATTTGAATTTCAAAATTTAGTTATTTTAAAGCCTCTTATGTGGGAGGAAGAATGATTAGACTTGTTCTCTTGGAGGGAGAAATATAGGAGTGGCAGAGAAGATTTCATAGAATCACAAATTTTAGCTTTATCTGGGGGGGAAAAATCTAACAATTAGGGAGATACTTAAGAGTGGAATGGATTGTCTCCAAGAGATAGTAGTTATTTCTTCCTGACCCTCGACACCCCTCCCCCTTAGTTTGTTTGCCTTTAAAATTTTTTTAAAAATCCTTACCTTTTACCTTATTATCAATACTATGTGTTAGTTCTAAGAGGGAAGAATAGTAAGGGCTATGTAGTGGGAGTTAAGTAACTTACCCAGGGTCATACAGCTAGGAAGTGTCTGAGACCAGTTTTGACCCAGTTCTTAAAAAAAAAAAATACTGACATTTAATAGGTTTACAGATGAAAGGAATCTTACAGATCATTGAGTCCAACTCCTTTACTTTGTAGGAAATTGAGGCCCAGAGAGGTTAAAATGACTTGCCCAGAATATACATTGAGTATAAGTTGTGAGTTGAACCCAGGACTGACTCCAGAGTCCACTGCTGTATCCATTATAATCTGCTGCCTCTCCAGACTATTTTTTTTGGACATCATAATTACTTCCCAATGAACAATATCCATCTACCTTCTCTGGTATCTTCCTATGACAAATAGGAAGGCAAAGTGTTTGTAAATAACATATACTTTTTCATTTTTATAGTTTCTTAAGTAGTCAAGTCAACAAGCATTTATTAATTGCCTATTATGTACAAGATACTATGTTAAACACTGGAGATGAGCAGAAGGACAAGAAAAAGTCCCTATTTTCAAAGTGCTCGTAACCTAATGGAGATAATATGGAAACATCTATGTATAAGTAAGATATCTGCAGGATAAATTGGTGATAATCTCAAACAGAAGGCACTAGTTACCTTTAAGTGTGATTACTATTGAATGGTGTCTTCTAGAAGGTAGAATTTTAGTGGAAATGATATGAAAATAACCAAAGATTCATTGATAGATACTGCTGCCCCTCATATTTATCAATGCACAGAAACATTTTAATTACTGATTTAATATATGTTCAGGCCATAGTACTATGGTATACAAAAACCAATGGGCCATAAGTGGCATTTTCAAAAATCTTGTATAGGATGGATGCAATTAGAATTTTTTTACAGAGGTCAAAGGGGGAGGTAAAGATTTATACATTATAGAAGCAATAGCAGAAGAGAAAGATTACATTAGGTAAAATAATAACCTGATCAACAACTAGGGGATTGATTTGGAATTTCATAATAACCAGAAAATGTTAATTACAAGTAACTAGAGAGTTAACATATCTGGGCTAGAAATTCTTTTACCAATAACCAGTTAATCACTTGAATTAAATTTTTGAGTACTTACCTAAGTTGAAAAAAGGTTCAGGTGATTATGTGACTTGCTTTTAAAAGTGAATAACTGTCATCCCCCAGTAGAGAAATGGTCAAAGACTGTGGGTATTCATAATCACATGAAAGATACTCCAGACTATTAATAAGAGAAATGTAAATCAAAACAACTTTTGGGTTCTTAATTTCATACTCAGTATTTTGGCAAAAATGACTAAAAATAAATGGCAAAAATCAATGTTGAAAGAACCAATAATATATTATTGATGAAATTTTGAAATGGTACTACCATATTTTGGAAAGCAATTTAGAATTATGCAGATAAAGTGGCTAAAATATTAAAATGTCCATACCCTTTGAACCAGAGACTTCATTACTGGGCTTATACTCCACTGAAATGAAAAAAGGCTTCACATAATCCAATATATTTGTAGTAGCCCTTTTTGCAATAGCCAAGAATTGGACCCAAAGTAGGTGTTTACTAATTGGAAAATGGCTAAACAAATTGTGGTCTATGAATGTAATGGAATGCTACTATGGTTTAAGAAATGATGTATGTAATGAATACAGAGAAGCATGAAAAGATTTATATGAATTGGGACAGTGAAGTAAGCAGATGCAAGAAAACAATGTATCCCATAACTACAACAATGTAAATGGAAAGAATGACATAAAAAAATCAAAAGTAAATGAAACTAAATTATTTTTTATTTTTAAAATTTTATTTATTTAATTAATTTAGAATATTTTCCCCATGGTTACATGATTCATATTCTTTCCCTCCCCTCCTTCCTCCTCCCTCTCGTAGCCAACGAGCAATTCACCTGGGTTTTACATGTATCATTGATCAAGACCTATTAATGAAACAAAATTATAATGATCGAGTGGGATTCAAATGAGGAGATATGAGGAGAAGACATCCCCAAACTACCACTTTGTGAAGGTGGGAATTCCATAGGTATTATGCAATGCACATGGTTTGGAATTTTTTCAAGGTGTTGATAAGTTGTGTTTCCTTTTTCTCCTGCCTTAAAAAGTACTTTTTGTTATATGGAAAGGTCTTTGGGGAGAGGGATTTTAAGAAGTGGGAGGATCACATGAGATAGGTTGTATAAGAAACAAAATATCAAGAAAAACTTATTTAAAACTATTAAATATCCTCCTGGAACCATACAGAAAAACTTTAAAATCCTCTTATGTTGGACTTAAAGGAATCCAGAGAAGCCAAGAGGAAGAGAGAAAAAGGGGAGAATTCTAGATATGGATGATAGCCAGTGAAAATGTGAATATATCTTGTTCAAGGAATAGTCAGAAACTGTCACTGGGTTGTCCAGTATGTAGCAGGGATTACAGTGTAAGAAGACTGGAAAGGTAGGAGGGGCCAAGTTTTGAAGGTCTTTACAAGCCAGAGGATTTTAGATTTGATTCTAGAAGAAATAGGGAGCCACCAAAGTTCGTTAACCTGGGAAGGGAGTCACGTGGTCACACTGGTGTTTCGAAAGACTAATTTAACAGCTGAATGGAGGATAGGCTGGAGTGGGGAGAGCCTTGATGCAGAGAGACCAGACTAGACTACCATAATGATGAAGATCTGTACCAGGGAAGTGACAATGTTAGTGGAGAAAAGGGGTTGTATATAAGATGTGATGAAGGTAGAATAGTAGAATCAATAGGACTTAGCAACTGATTGGATAGGGTGGGTAAAAGAGAGGGAGAAAGTATGTTTTTAACCTAGTTATTTGGAACCAACATTGACTATTGCAATTGACATATTTTCTTGCTTTTATTGTTATTGTTCCTTCATTCCTTCCCTTTTTTCCTTCCTTCGTTTCCTTCCCTCCTTCCCTCCTTCCTTCCCTCCTTCCTTCTTTCCCTCCCTCCCTCCCTCCCTCCCTCCCTCCCTCCCTCCCTCCCTCCCTCCCTCCCTCCTTCCTCCCTTCCTTCCTTCCTTCCTTCCTTCCTTCCTTCCTTCCTTCCTTCCTTCCTTCCTTCCTTCCTTCCTTCCTTCCTTCCTTCCTTCCTTCCTTCCTTCCTTCCTTCCTTCCTTCCTTCCTTCCTTCCTTCCTTCCTTCCTTCCTTCCTTCCTTCCTTCCTTCCTTCCTTCCTTTTCCCACATCCCCTCCAATATTTGTAATTTTTCTTTTCTGTCATATTATCCAATTTGATAGATGTGAGAGAATCTAGAGTTACTTTAATTTGTATTTCTCTATCAGTAGTGATGTAAGGTATTTTTTTGTATGATTATAGACAAATTTGATTTCTTACTCTGTACCTTATTTAGTCTTTTGACTGATGGCCAAGTTTGCTGCTTCTAGGAGGACAATAATTGCTTTGTGATTTATTCCTTTTGTTCCTTTCAATGGAATGCCTTTCTCCCCTCCTTTCTCCTTATCCAAATATTTCCTATTCCACAAGGCCTTGCTTGTTTCTTTTTTTTCTATGAAGCTTTTTCAATACACAATACTCTCTCTCTCTCGCTCTCTCTCTCTCTCTCTCTCTCTCTCTCTCTCTCTCTCTCTCTCTCTCTCTCATTACCTATACTACTCATTTGGCAAATGATTCACTGTCTTGTGGCATCTTTTGTTCTGTTGTGTTATTATTATTTTAAACTTTTGTAAAGTTAACTTTTTATATATTTATACCCCCCCCCATTAAGTTCTAAACTTCTTGAGACAGATCTCATTTTTAGATCCTTCACAACACGTAGTATAGTGCCTTTTATATACAGTAAAAGCACATTAGTCATATGGGCAGATTTTGTTTTCATTATTTACAATTTAGCATATTGGGATAGCTCCTTGGTAGATGATTTATGGAAATGTATGGATAAGAATTTTACATGTTGAAAAGACATAGGTGGCTTGAAATTTGAACATTGGGAGGGACTAGTACCCATATCTATGAAATTGGATAGCTATCAAAGCAAAACATCCAGGTTTTTTAAAAATATGTAAAATAAGCAAAATAGTAAGCATTTATTAAGCACCTACTATCTGTCAGATAACGTTGCATCCTTTTTCAGTCTCATAGTTTTTCTCTGGGAAAAGAGGGACCAACCACTGTGAGAAGAGAGAGAAAGAAATAAGCATTTGTTAAGCTCGTACTGTGTGCCTGGCTCTAATGCTAAGTGTTGGGGATACAAGCAAGACAAAAGACAGTCTCTATTCCTGGAGCTTATGTTTTTATTCTTTGCCAAGTTAGGGCCTTGCCTGAGATTTTCCTTTAAAACTAAACCTCTTAGTTATTTAGTAATAAAATGTCTCTCTCTTGCTTTAAAAGAAAAACACTAAAAAACTCCAAGTCAATTACCTTTCTTTACAGTATTGCCACATTATTAATGGTTACTTTGTCATTGTGCTACTGAGATCCAGCTAGTTGTCTTGCCAGAGATCCATTAAGTAGTATATTCCACATTGGACATGACACATATGGCTCTAAAGGAACTAATGATGGATGAACATCATTTGACTGTGAAGGGATAATTATAATAAATGAGCCTTTTGGTAGGTGGAGAAAAATCTAAAATGTATTAAGGATCTATTTTTTCTTTTCTTTTCAAATATTTAAAATTTATTTTTAATATTCTTCTATTTTCAAGTTTTGAGTTCCAGATTCTCTCCCCCTCCCCCCGATTGAGAACACAAGTTATTTCCATATAAGCCATATTTTTTTTAAAAAGCAAGAAAAATAAAGTGAGAACATTTTATTTCAGTTTGCACTCAGAGGTCATCAGTTCTCTCTGGGGTAGATAGTATTTTTTCATCATGAGTCTTGATCAGAATAGCCAAGTCTTTCACAATTGATCATCCTTACAACATTGCTGTAACAGTGCACAATAATTTCCCATCATGCTTTTTATGGTCAAGTTGTTATTTGCTTATTCTTAGCCTATTTCTTAACTTTGAACTTTATGTTAAAGTTGGCCTCTGGATACCATGCTCTTTCTGTACCACCTCTATCTAGCTTGAGTTGATTTTTTGTTTGAGGAGAGGATATCAGAGGTTATTAACCTTTGGTAGGGCACTTAAATCCTTATATTCAATTATAAACTGAAAATAGCAATTTTTCCTCTTCTCTTTCCCCTACCTCCCCCAATCCCCCCAAAGGCACCTAGTGTTAAGCAGAAATTTGTTCATATGCCTTTAAAGATAATGGCCTTCAAAAAAACAACTCCAAAAACTACTGCAGTGCTTGCTTATATGAGAATTCTGTCCCAAGCTTCAGGCTTTTTTTTTTTCTATTGTTTCCAGACTTAGTTCTGGGATCTGCAACTTTTTTTGGTTCTTCCAAGATGGTACGATATGGGAAGAGAGAGTTAAATTGCTGGGCTGCAGTTCTTTACCCAGGAAGGGTCCCTGGTCCCCTTCAGCTACATGCACCAGTGTTCTCTTTGCTTTAGTCCTGTGACCAGGGCTCCTGCTCCCTTGTGACTAACCATCAACATTTCTTTCCACCTTGCAACTATAACCCAGAACTGCATAGGTATAATAGAGTTGCCTATCAGTGCCAGCTGTACCCCATGTGAGTAAGGGGGCCCTTGTATGTTCTTTCTAACTGGTTTGGGCTGAGAACTTCTGAAGGTGTTGCTGCTGCTGTGGCAGTGATACCTCCATTAGACCCTCATCCTTGTGTTAGAGACTTCTCCTGCCCTACCTCTTACGTTTTAATGGGATGGAAAAAGATTTTACCTAAACTTTTCATTGGCTCTGCTGCTCCAAACTTTGATTTAAGGTGTTTTAAAAAAAAAGTTTTATGTAGGGCAATATTGGGATAGTTTAGCTAGGTGGTGAATCCTAATCCTCTATCTGAGTTTTATCCTATTTTTAAGGATCTATGAGAAAGTCGTGAAAGAGTGTTTATTTTTGAGAAAACACATTTTGTTTTTGACAAGTTGAAGAAAAAATAAGGTGCTAATATAATGATCCAGGACAATTCTGATGGACTTATGACAAAGAATGCCATCCACCTCCAGAGAAAGAGCTGTTGGCGTTGGAATGCAGATGAAAGCATGCTATTTTCCCACTTTACTTTGTGTTTTTATTTGGGATTTTGGTTTATATGAGTATTCTCTTACAGCATTTGAACAATATAGAAATGTTTTGCATAATAATGCATATGTTGCTTATCATCTCTAGGAGTGGGGAAGAGAGGGAGGAAGGAGGACAATTTGATCTTATAACTTCAGAAAACATATGTGGAAAAAGTACATGTAATTGGGAAAATAAAATATCTTTTAAAAAAGAAAATACAGGTGTTGAATTATAAATCTAAATTTTCTTTAACTTTTCTTTCTTAGGATGATTAGCATTTTACAGTTATGAGACTTTTTTTCCCCAGCATCTCTGTCTCTTTAGTAAACAGAACTGGAGTGATCTTCCTAAATAATATCTTTAAGACCCTAAATGAAGAAAGCCATACAGTAATGCTAAAAAAGTAGTAGTAACCACAGCCCTACTTGTTGTATTGTCATCAAGTAGCCCTCTTTTGCTTCAAGGTTAATTATCTTTTGCTCAGAGATAAAATTAGAACTAATGGTGAGCATTCATTAAGAGCTCCTTTGGATCTGAAGCAAAATGTAAAAAAATGCCTGTGATATGAGAGATTTAAAACACTTACTATTGGCAGCCTATTATCATGGCAAAAGGATTGAGTACTGTTTTTGCCACCCATGCAGTCATCATTCAGAGTCTTATCTTAAAATGGGCCTTAGAAGGCTTTTGTGGAAAAACATTTTTTAAAGGGTTATATAAATGTAAACTGTTAACCCTTGAAATCTGAATTTTACTGTGATTACTCATCTTACTTTTCACTTCATTCTTTTCCTCATATATATATATATATATATATATATATATATATATCTTAAACTTAGCATTTCCAAAACTGAACTCCTTATCATTCATTCCATATCTTAACGTCTTTTAAACTTTTTACTGTCATGGACATCATCATCTTTGAAATCACCCAGGTTTGCAACCTACCTTTCATTCTTGACTCCTCATCCTCACTTGTCCCCTGTATCCAATCTATTGCTAGGTTCCGTTAATTCTACCGTTGCAAAATATTTTGTGTCCTCTTCTCTGACACAAATACCCCACTGTTGCAGATTCTCATCATCTTCTGCCTAGACCAGTGTTGGCTAACCTTTTAGAGACTGAATGCCCAAACTGCAACCCTCATGCCACCTGTGAGCTGTCCCCTTACCCTAGACAGGGGAAGAAGGAAGCTCTTCCATTGGGCTGCTGGGCAGAGGGGTGCGTGATGGGACAAATGTCTGCAGGTGCAGTGGAGAGGGCAGGGAGGCTGCCCTCTGTAAGAAAAGAGATGAACAATTTTTACCTGGACGAGATCGTCTCTTGAAGGGGCATGCTGAAAGAAGAGAGGGGGAAGGGAAAGAAGAAACTGAGAGTTCTAAGGAAAGAAGAGAGGCTGAGAGGTCCAACAGACAAGTGACTTCTGGCTTGGGGAAGGAGAGAAGAGAGGTGGATCACCAGAAGCTCAAGAGAAACCTATTCCCTTGGAGATCAACTGTCTTTCCTGAACCCCTGAATACCTTCAACTAAACCTTCTGTGACAGCAGTTTAAAGTCCTCAGTGGGGCTGTGGATTGGGACCTTTTAACGATAGCCATCCACAGATCCTTTCCAAATATCTTTCTCTCTATTTCTCTCCTTTACTTGTCCTTGGACTTCTATATTCAAGTTAGTTTGAGAATAGGGACTGACAGGCAGATTGGCAAGAAAGAGGGATCAAGGCTGAGAAGCCTTGAACTCCTGGATTTTGGAGGGCCAGTCTGCTAGAGGGCATAACCATAGGGCCTCCCTGTTTGCCCACTTCCCTTCCTGAACCCCAATAAATCACTGTTATTCAAGATTTAGGTCTGGGTCAGTCTTTAACCAACATAACTAAGAGTACTGAAGATTTGGGGAGAGTCACACCTCTCCCCAAAGCAGGGTTGACTTCTAGGTTTCAGGGATTTAAGATTGCCTGACACAAGAAGTTAGCATCTCTCCTTGACAGTTGGGTAGCCCTAAGATCCTGAAAGGGACAGACAGTTGATGTCCCTGGGGAAAGCAGAGGCATAAGAATTCATCTTGCTTCTCTAGGCTCCTCAGAGGGGGGGCATCTTGCCATCTTACTAAGACTTCCCTGTTTGGTCTCCTGTCCTCTATCTTCCAGAAAACATTTTCTGAGGAGACATACTTCTCTTTCAAGGAGACAGGATTTGGCTATCTCCCCTCAGAAAGGAAGGGAGGTGAAGAAGAATCTCTTTGCTCCCTCAACCCCATTCCCTCTTTCTCCTCATTATCCTTATCCCTTCTCCTAATCCCTGCATTAGACCTCTCTAGTACATTCTAGCCTGTGCCCTAGGTTCACTAACACAGGCCTAGATTGTTGCTGTAGCCTTCAGTCTTCCTGTCTCAGGGCTCTTCTCACTCCAGTTCCACTTGGCTACCAAATTGGTCTTCTTAAAGCTCTGGTTGGACCATATCACTCCCTGCTCAGTAAACTCCATTAGCTTTCTGTTACTCCCAGGATTAAATACAAAATGTTTTGTTTGACTTTTAAAACCCTTTACAATTTGACCATGTGGAGAGGAAGCAGTGCAGGTGAGCTGCTGATCACAAAACTCTTTTAGGCAGAGCTAGAAAATGCACTAGACTGAATCTTGTTGGGGAAATCCACATAAAATTATAGTGAGCTCAATGTCCAACCCAGGTTGCCATAAGAAGATAGCCTGGGAAATCTATGGACACGAGATGAGCCAGCCCTAGAGCACACTGTGGGGAGCACTTCAGCATCCAAGGAGAGGCTGTGAGCCATAGAGGAGGTTTGAGACCCAAACAAGGAACCCCTAGACCCATCCTGGGGCACTATGACAGGGACAGGTACAAACTGGCAAAATAAAAGCTTTGTTGCCTATGACCCAGTCACAGGTCACAGGTCTAAGGCAGAATGACAAGGGAACTTGCTCAAGAAGTATTAGAGTGGCATTCTGGGTAGGGAGGCCTTTGGCTGTATTTGGAGAAAGGAGGATGTTCAGAAGCCAGCAACAGGGGTATGGCCAAGAACACAGAGAAATAGCAGTCTTATTTCCAGCATCTAGATCAGCCTGTAGAGGAATGGCTAAGGCAGGAATCCTAGACCAAAGGGGAGCCTGCAGTTTTGCTATTCTTAGCCAACAGAGCTTTTCAGTTGGCTATAGGGTATGGAATACAACAACAGTCATCTCCTGCATAGACACAGAATCATATGAGTAACTTGCAGAACTCAGACCCTGGGGGCAGCAATCAAACTATATGGAGTGCTTTGGAAACACTGCAAGCTTGTAAGTCTCTAGCCTGCCCCTGATATCCCAGAATAATACGACACTCAAAGCTCCAAGAACACAACAACAGGACCATTTTGGAGCCTCTCTAGAAAACTCAGTCAGCCTTAACATCAAGTCCAAAGTCAGGAAAGTAGGCTGGCAAGCAAAAAAATTAACTCAAAAAGGATGTGCATATGCATGTGGTGACAGGGATGCTCAAGATACCCAGAAAGTAGTGAATGACTCCAAAATAACCTTGAGCACTGCCTCAGAAAAAAGCACAAGCTCAACTAGCATTCCTGGACTAGATAAAGCAAGGGGTAGAAAAACTGATCTAAACTAAAAATATTTACAAACTCCCTGAAAATTTGAGTAGACCAAATAGAAACCAATGACTGCCTGAAGCAACAAAAGATGTTAAAGCAAAGTCCAAAGGCTGAAAAAAATAGAAGAAAATGTCTGATATCTCAGCAGAATTAACTGACCTGGAAAATAGATCAAAGAGAAAAAAAATTTAAGCATTATTAGACTGAGTACTATAAATAATAAAAGATCCTAGACATTCTATTTTAAGAAATCCTAAAAGAAAACTATCCAAATCTCATAGAACCAGGGTGAAAATTGAAAGAATCCACCAGTTATCTCCTGAAAGAAAACTCCAAGATGAAAACTCTCAGGAATTTTAATAGACAGAATCTAGAGCTTCCTGGTCAAAGAAAAAATAATACAAGCATCCAGAAAAAAAGAAAGAAGTACTAAAGAACAATAGTCAGAATCACATACAGTCTAGCAGCCACCATTATAAAGGAATAGAAAAACTTGGAATATGATGTTCCAGGCAGCAAGGTGCTTCAGGATCCAAAGTGCCAAACCTGGAGTCAGCAAGTTGAGTTCATATTTCACTTCAGATACTTGGTCTGGGTAATCCTGGGCAAGTCACTTAACTAGTGGGGATAATAATAGTACCTAACCTTCCTGGGTTGTTGTGAGGATCAGATGAGACAATAAATATAAAATGCTTAGCACAATGCCTGGTACATTGTAGATACTATATAAATGTTGGCAATCACTAGAGCTATTATTATTTTAGAAGGCAAAGTACATGGATATAAATAGCAAAGAATAACTTAACTAGCAAAATGGAATTCAATGATATGCGAGGAAAATGGATTTTTAATGAAATAAAACACTTTGAAGCATTGACCACAGCTTTGGAGAAACTTTGAAATTCAAAAAAAAAGGAGTGAAGAGAAACATAAAGTAAACATGAATGAATTATTAGAAAGGATTAAATTGTGTACATTCAAATATGGAGAAAAGACACATTTCCCCTTTGATCCCTATCATCATCAGAGGTCCCAGAGGGAATCCAATTACTCAAGGCCTGAAAGTAGTTCTGTTCTGTCTTGATCCTAAGAAAAGTGAGAGGAAGGGTAATATTCTGAGCATAAAGGGAAAAGAAGGTTAGGAAATATAACAAAATCAGAAGGTAGAAGTAGAAATCTGTACAAGGAGTGAGGAAGGACTTTGGGGGAATGACTGACATTTTAACCTCAATTTCATATAAACTGATCAAAAGAAGGAAGAAACACAGACACAAACATACACGCAAGGCTGGGTACTGAACTGCATTTCGCTCTACAGGGAAATGGGAGGGAAAAGAGGAAAGGGGTATATAGAAGGAGAATAGATTAAGGGAGAGATTAATCATAAGCAAAACCCTAAAACTACAAAAATATGTATAGCTTTTTTTGAGGCGAATGGGAATCTGAGAGGGTGCTTTTAAGACTTATAAGTTATTATATATATAAATAATAGTTATTTTTATGCTGAACTCTTCCTGTTTTAATGGCCAAACAGGATTTCAGAGGAGTAATGATGAAAGATACTATATACAACTCCTGATAGAGAGGTGAAGGACTTAAAATACAAAATAAAATAAAAATTTTTTTCAAACATGGACAATATGGAAATTTCTTTTGATTGATTATATGTTTGTAATAGATTCTGTTTTTCTTGTGTTCTTAGAGGGCAGGGTAGTAGGAGGGCAAGAAGGCAAATCATGTCTAATTAAACTATATTATTTTTTGCATGCATTGATGTACATATTCATATACATATGCACATAATATACCTTAGAAATTCTGATCAAAGTGAAGACTACCCACAATTCCTGAGGACTCAGGTTGAAACATGTTGCCCACTTCCTGAGATAAATTTATTTTGTTTGAATATACATTTGTAACAAGTTTTAATTTTTCCTACTCTCTCAATGAGAGTAAGGAGTGGGGGAAAGGAAATGAAAGACACAGAGACAGAGATGATTTTTGTTAGAAAATAAAATTTTGTTCTAAAAAACAACCAACTTGACCACTTCCTACTTTTCCAGTTTTCTTTCACCATCCTCCTTGTTGCATACTCTGTGATCCAGTGATACTGGCCATTTTGCTTTTGCTCAGACATGACACCCTCACTACTTATACAATAGTTTCAGTGACTGTTCTCCTTGCTTGGGATCCTCTTTCTTCACAAATACTCCTTCTGATTTCTTTCAAGTCTCAGCTAAAATCCACCCCCCCTTTTTTCAAGAATTCTTTATTTATGCTTAATGCTCATATTTGTCTGGTATGTACACAGTTGTGTTTTCATGTTGTCTTCCTAGTTAGAATTGGTTAGTTGGTTTTAGTCTTTTGTCCTTGAAGAGAACCAAATGACATCATTAATGAGGTCTTTTGACTGGGGCATAAATTGGATTTAAGTGAGGCAGAGTTGCACAAAGCTGTCAGCCTCCCTCTCTCTTCCAGTCAGCCAAGTCCAGTGTCAAGACAAAAGTCAGGATGACTGGTAATGGTTCAGGATAAGGTGGATGACCTTTGATGCCCAACCCAGCTCCAAGTGCCCCATAATAGTGTCTGCTTCTGTTGCCTTCTTGTCCTTCCCCTGGGGTGGGGATGGGTGGGAGAATCTTCACATGCCAAGGGTAGGGAACCCCCCCCCCCCAACTCATGACAGACTTGAGGCCTGTCACCCTCAACCTGGTTTAGCCTGACTGCCTATATAGTTTTACTGAGGTTTGGCTGCTGCATAGGCTACAACTCCTTAGAGTCATAGGTGAGAACTGGGTGCAGGTATATACCAAAGGAGGCAAGCAGCCCTGAAAGGGGCTCAGCAAGCCCTTACTTACCCTGGTGGGGCTAGTCCTCCACTGAAAACCCCACACATCCTGATTACAATATGAACTCTTTGAAGGCAAGAGCTATTTTTTTGCCTTGCTTTGTATCCACAGTGCTTAGCACTTTTGTGTATGTGGTGTTGTTGAGTCATTTCAGTTGTGTCTGGCTCTTAATGACTCCATTTGGAGTTTTCTTGACAAAGATACTGGAATGGCTTGACATTTCCTTCTCCAATTCATTTTACAGAGAATTAAACTGAGGCAAACAGGATTAAATGATTTTCCCAAGGCCACACAAGCTAGTAAGTGTCTGAAACTGGATTTAAACTATCTTCTACAGGCATGGCACTCTAGCCACTGTGCCACCTAGTTGCCTCTTGATTTTACTTGACTTTCCTGGAGATGTAGCTAAGTCATATGCATGTAAAGTGTTGGCTTTAAAGCCAGAAAGAGCTAGGTTCAAATCCCACCTCTATCTCATACTGCCTGTGTAACTGAGCAAGCTCTAAATAACTCTCTAAAAATATAAATTGCAGAGAATATGGCAGCTTGAATGGTAGAGCAGTTTTGCTCACATGGGACTTTTCTATCTTAGTGAAATCACATGTCCATTCCCTATCCCTATCTTTTTTTAAATGAAATTTTTTTCTTAATTTCTCTTCTCTCACTCAACACATTTCAACAAACATTTCTGCCTAAGTATAGAGCAGAACAGAAGGGCAAAATGGTATAGTGTGTAGAATGTTGGTCTTGGAGTCACAGAAATACAGAATTTTGGAGTTCAGATTAACCTTGGTGTCTGTTCACTTATTCTATATCCAAAAGGAATCCTCACCATAGTATAATTGACATGCTTAATTGGTTTTGAGAAATGGGAACCCACTATCTTTTGCAACAATTATATACCTCTAATTTTTAGCAAATTTTCCTTAACTTTGTCCTTTCTACTCAATTTTTTGCTTGGGGAGAGTGGGATAAACAGAATAGTAAGTCTTAATTCCTTTCAAAGGCCCCATTATGGTGCTTCTTGATCTGAAGAGAGCTATCAAGTACTTCCTGATTATTCTTTTTTTTTTAAAACATTATTTTATTTGGTCATTTCCAAACATTATTCATTGGAAACATGATCATTTTCTCCCACCCCCACCTCTCCCATAGCCGACACAAGATTCCACTGGGTATCACATGTGTTCATGATTCAAACCCATTTCCATGTTGTTGGTATTTGCACTAGAGTGTTCATTTAGAGTCTCTCCTCAGTCATATGCCCTTAACCCCTGTAGTCAAGCAGTTGCTTTTCATCGGTGTTTTTACTCCCACAGTTTTCCTCTGCTTGTGGATAGTGTTTTTTAGATCCCTGCAGATTGTTCAGGGACACTGCATTGCCACTAATGGAGAAGTCCATTTCCCTGATTATTCTTATCTGTAGGTTAAACATAGTAATTTCCTTCAACCAAGCCTCATATGGCATGAATTAAAGGCTCTTCCCTATCCTGGTGGTCCTCTGGACATATACACTCTCTCTTATCAATGTCCTTCCTAAACTGTGGTTCCCAAAATGAACACAGTATTCTAAATAAGGTCTGACAAGGACAGATTACAGAGGAACTGCACTCTCCTTATTCTTGGAGCCACCTCCTCCTATAATTGCTTTTGGCAGCCATCTGCCAAAAGCACTAGGTCTGAAGTTCTCAAACTCCGTGCTCTTGTGCCTGCAGAGGGGACTCAGAGGCCCACCATAGCATATTTAAAAACTTCATCCTAAGTACTTAATGAACAAAATTGTTAGGTATTTCTTTTGATCTACAGGTGATGTGAAAGGATTGAGACAGTTTGGGAACTTCAGCCCTAGATCTTTTTAAGATATTCTGCTGTCTAACCATTTTAGTAGTATTTCCTACATTAGTTTTGATATGTTGACTTGTAGTGACTCTAAAGGAACTTAAGATAATTGAATATGATTTGGATTTGAAAGAAAAATTATTGCCTTTTTATTGTTTGGGGAGACAAAAAAATCAAAAATTGTGTTTTATAGGGTATTGTTCCAGAATCTCAGGGGAGGATCTTTATACATATCTTGTATACTCAGATAAAACTGGTTTTTAAGATTTTACATTATATTCATTCCTGTTGAATTTCATTTTATTAGCTTCAGCCCAGTGCTTTATCCTGTAAAAATCTTTTTGGTACTTGGTTCATATCTAGCCATTGACACTTATTGGCTGTGTGACCATGAATAAGTCACTTAACCTCTTTGGCACTGGAAGACAACTACTAATGGTTTACATATGCTTTTGCTTTCATAGAGGGAGTTCCCATACTAATGTGGTGGTGGTTGTTGTCCTTCATACTTGAAGAGAACCAAAATGACATCACTATGTCAGGGTTAGGGTGCAGTGTGTCAAGCTTTGGTTGATAAGACCAACATGAGCTTGGAAAGCTCTCCCACAGACTGGGTGCACAAATAGCCATTTGAGAAGGAGGTACCTCCAGATTTGTGTATGCCAGCTATTGCAATTCTGCTTTGCTCATAGAGACCTTTTTTGATGGGGGGGCGTGCCCTGCTGGATGGCCCTGTGGCATGTCTCCTGTGTTTCACAACCAATATTAAAGTTCTTCAGAGAGATCTTGAAAGCGTCCTTGTATTGCTTCTCCTGACCTCTGTGAGTGCCTGCCTCGTATGAGTTCTTTGTAAAATAGACTTTAAACAATTGTAGGTTTGGCATTTTAACAATGTGGCCAGCATATAGAAATTATCATCGGGGGCAGCTGGGTGGCTCAGTGGATTGAGAGTCAGGCGCAGAGATGGGAGGTCCTGAGTTCAAATCTGGCCTCAGACACTCCTCAGCTGTGTGACGCTGGGCAAGTCACTTAACCCCCATGGCCTAGCCCTTACCACTCTTCTGCCTTGGAGCCAATACACAGTATTGACTCCAAGATGGAAGGTAAGGGTTTAAAAAAATTATTCTCTCTACAGTCCATGCTAATATAATTACATATCCTAGGCATATTAAGTATATAAAAACCTGAGTGAGATATAAAGGTTGTTGAGATGATAATAGTTCCTCCCTATTCTCAGTCTATGAAATCTAGCAAGGATCAGACATACATAGTAACCCTGACAAAGAAGAATGAATATATTGCATATTTGCACCAGAGAGTTGCAGATGGAATACTGTATGAGGGCCTAAGGGAGAAGGGTTATTTGGAATATGATGGAAGATATCCTGAAAAAAATTGGGTTTTAGTGAATAGATAAGAATTCAGTAAGTGGAAGTTGGGGAAAGCAGTCTGATCAAAAGGATTAGCATAATTAAAAGTCAGAGGTAAGAAAATTCAGGGTGTAGACAGGAAGGACTAGACTTCTACAATGTATGAGGATTAGGAGATAGGTGGCACAGTGGATAGAGTGCTGGGTTTGGAGTCAGGAATACCTGAATTCAGATTTGGCCTCAGACACTTACTGGTTGAGGGATCCTAGGCAAAGTCACTTAATCCTGTTTACCTCAGTTTCCTCATCAGTAAAAAGAACTGGAGAAGAAAATGGCAAACCATTCTTGGTATCTTTGCCAAAAAATCTTAAGTGGGGTCACAGAGAGTTGGACATGACTGAAATAACTGAACAACAACAAAAAGGAGAGGATGAAAAGATGCTTTGGGAGAGCTAGAGCTGAAAGTAACCACAGTGGCCTTTCAGTCTAACTTCTCATTTTATAGCTAGGCAATCTGCTGAGACCCAGGAAATGTTAATGGCTTACTTGCCTTCTGTTTAAAATTACAAAGGTATTAAATGTCAGAGGCAAGATTTGAATCCTGGTCCTCTGACTTCAGAATCAATTTCCTTTCCTTTATATCATGGTGGTGCCTTGCTGGTTGTGGGGTGCCATGTTTTAGAGGGCGGTGGGCAAAACATTTCTTTTTATTTTTCAGAACTTTTTGTGTTGTTTTTCAGAGTGCTGTTTCTGAAGAGATTCTTTTTTCTAAGGATTCCTTCCATATATATTTATTTATTTAAAATATATTTATTTTTTAAAAATATTTTTCCATGTTTACATGATTCATTTTCTTACCCTTCCCTCTTCTCTCCCCCTTCCCAGAGCTGACAGGCAATTCCACTGGGTTATACAAATGTTGTCACTTGATACCTATTTCCATATTATTCATTTTTGCTATAGAGATTTTTTAGAAACCTAAACCCCAAATCGCAGACCCATATATACAAGTAAGTGATGTCATATGTTCTTTTTCATTTCAACTCCCATAGTTCTTTCTCTCAAGTCCTTTCCCATAAGTCCTTTAGGAGTGTCCTGACTTGTTGGATTTTTCCACAGTGTTTTACTTTCTGTGTACAATGTTCTTCTGGTTCTGCTCATTTCATTCTGCATCAGTTCATTGAGCTTCTCTGAAAAGATTCTTAAGAAATATATGATTACTATAATACAAATTATGAGCTTATACTCTTTTATGAGTATTTCTAAAGCTCTGAAAATCCTTAATCATTAATTAGGTCAGGGCATTGTGAGGTCCAATTTATTGGACCAAAGTTGCTGACTAGGGTTAATTTTGACCTGGAATATTTTTGCTTTAAGAGAAATCATCGTGTCTATTAGATAGAACTTAGATTTAGCAGTTCGCATAGCAGAGAAGGAAAAATACTTTAAAACTGTCATTTTAATCAGCCTTTATTGAGGACCTTCACAAATGAAAAGTATGAATCAATTCCTGCTCTCAATCCTACATTTTAATGGAGGAAACAACAACTATATATATATATATGTACATACTGAATAAATATAAAGAGAATAAATATAGGGTAGCCAAGACATTGGAAAAGAGGGATTCTATGATATAAAGATGAGGATGGCATGATGATGGAGAGGTAGTGGAATACCTGGAACCTGGTGTATGAGGAATAGAAAGAAGGGCAGTTTGGCAGGATCTTTTTGGATAAAAAGTGTGTGTGAGGGAATGTGAGGGGAGTCATGTGCCATGAGAATGGAAAGAGGTTGGGACCAGGATGCAAAGGGCTTTAAAGGCTTAATAAAAATTTATATTTTATTCTAAAGGCAATAGAGAGCCAATAGAATTTGAATTGGACAATGACAGGGGCAGATTTCTGCTTAAGGAAAAAATATTTTGGAAGCTCTTGGATGATGGCCTGATCAACTGTCTATCTTGGAAACCAAGGTAAATCATAACAGCTGAAGTATATGCACAAACTTGGAGAGGGGAGTGAATAAGTAATGTTCATAGGACTTTATGTTTTACAATGTTCTTTAAATATTCCGTGATGTTCAACTCCAGCTGGAAAATATTTTTAGCACCTGGATCAGGAGTTAGGTTTTACTCGACCTTTAAAGTACTCCAGTTCTCAAGTGTGCAGATAATTCTAAGCAAGGGATTAATTGTAATGGCAGGCACCCTCAAGTTGTTAGGGGCAGGATATGAATCTCTCTGTTTTGAAAACTTTTCCCTTTCTTTTGGAGATTTAAAACTGTGAATAAAAGGTAGTTACAATCAAATTGAAACTTAATTGCTCACTTAAATGTTTGTGGAAGACTTAGAAAAGTTAGTAACAATAATGGTTGTTAAATTTCTTGAGAGAAAACTATTTTCAGAAATACTTAAAATTTCTCTCATCATTGAGAAATGAAGTGGGCCACTTAAAGTAGTTTTTCTGGCAACTGAAGCTTACTATTTTTAGAATCAAAACAATTTTTGAAAAAAGTTTTGTATGTGAAATGGAAAGCCTTCTAAAATATGTTATACTTTTATTACCTAGTTAAACAGATTTTACTGAATATCATTTTACCTTGATCTGATGGCTCACAATCATTATGAATGTCAGTTATCAGCTTTGTAGCTCTCAGGATTTGTTGAATCCTTATAGTAAATAATTTTAGACCATTTGCTTTTGAGTACTGTTTCTGTTTTTAAAAAGTTGTCTTTTAAAGTATTTCTACCATTGTCACTTGCCACTTTGCTAATTAGTGGTCCCTCCTCATAAAAATCTTTTCCTATCCCTGAAGAAAAGAATATACCAATTTTAGTCCCTATGTAAGACTGAGAAGCTGGCTAACCAAGGTTAGACTTGTACCTAGATTAAGTGTTGAGGGAAAAGACCAGAGGGATCCTTCTATGAATAAAGTGCCTGGATTTTCTGTGAAATTTCATTTGATTGCCCATAGGCTTTTTCATCTGACTCCTGGGATCTCTGCTGGGTTCTTAACAATCAATATGGTATTGATATATTAAGTGAGTTATATAAATATGGTATAATTCCACTGAGTAGTATTACCATTTGAAATTATTATACTTGGAGTCAGGAAAACCTGGGTTTGTGTTTTGTCTCTGCCACTCTTTGGCATTTATTCGGCAATTAGAATTATATTATCTGTATAGCATCCAGCCATGCAAAATGGTATGGGCCAAAAAAATCAAACAAGGCCTAAAAGAAATCAACTGTAAGGTAATACGATAATATGTACCTCTCTATGCAACTCCCCACTTCTCTTTCCCTCCCTAAATTCTTAGATCTAATATTATTGTACTTCAGGCTGTTGATACGTATTTTCATAAAGCATTTCATGACTCATATGGATCTTTGATCTCATCAGTTTTAATGTTCTCTTTAACTTCATGCCTGTCCATCCTGTGTGACTCTTTCATGTCTTCTTATAAGCTTGCCACAGATGGTCTACCAAATGTGTTAGAGTTCCTCTTTAGGTTCTGACATAGTACAAGTGGACAGGGCTCAGGCTATTTACTCACCATGTGTAACTAGCTCATCTACATTGCCCTGATATCACTTTTTATTCTTTTTCTTTGAAGTTCCTTATTCAGTTATATATCACAGTTAAATCCCATTCACCATTTGCTTTTCCATTGACCTCTGTGATATTAATTTCTTTAAAGATTTGTTTTCCCTGTATTAAAGCCATTAGACTTGTAGGATGTTGATGCTTAAAAGATGAACTTTTAAAAGTTTCAGGGAAAAGTTTAAGTTCATTAAGGAAACTTTTTAATTTCTTCAAAAAGTAGGTAATAACTTTCCATATACAAGATAACAGAGGAGCAGGAGCATCATCACTGTGACATTAATGCTTATAAAAATTAATATTTATAAAACTATATTAGTCTTTAGTTTGTTAATCATCAGGCTGATAAGGGGGGGAAAAGGATTTTGAAGGAAGAAGATTGGTTTTTTGAATTTTTTCTTCAGCCTGAATGTAAAACACATTTTTAACTGCAAAGATTAGAGTTTGGGTGTTCTTAACATATGGTGACCTTCTGGGAAATGATAGGTTGTGGGTGATGCTGCACCGCCATCTCATTTTAGTCTTAGTGTGCCTAGATTTGGTAAACAGTTCAGGTTGATATACTTAAACTTTTTCCTTGGCAAGAATCTGAGGATATATTTTTGTCAGATTGTCAATAGAATTATAGACTTTTGAGAGATCTCCAAAGGGATCTATGCCAGGATGTAATTATACTCTGTGTGTGTGTTTGTGTGTGATATTGTTTGAAGCTTTAGATTTATGTTTTGAGTAGAGTTTCTAGCAGGTACATATGGCCCTAAAGAAAAGATTTTTAGCCTCAATTTAATTTGAAGATTTCTCCAAAGATAGTATCTACCATTCTAGAATATGAAATAACATGATATCAGAAAGTCTTTAGTGACTTAGGTTAAATTAGTAGGGAATCTTTAGACCCATAGAATCTCAGTGCTGAAGAGGTACTTTAGAGGTCATTAAGTCCAACCTATTAACCAGATACCAGTTATAGCATATCACTACCAGAGTAGACATCTTCACAACCTCTAGTTTTTCTGCCTTCACTTAGTTCTTCATTGAAAGACAACTTACTCATTCAGCAATTAACAAAATAGGATTTACTTATCTATTATAGCAAGAGAAGAACATTCAAGAAGGACAGACATTGGAGCACACTTTAGGTGGATTCCATTGAATAGAAACTTCCTTGCCAGAGTTGCCTATCATTTCCCACTAGCCAAGCATCAGAGAGAGGGTTTGGAACAAATCATGTATATCTTAATCTGGTTCAGTAGCAATCTGAATCGTTTTTGGCAGCAAGTTTGACACTTCTAGAAGGCCTTCCACCATTTAAATGATTTTATAGCTATTAATGGTAGATTCTGACCTTCAGGTATTGAAGAAGCCTCAAAAAGACAACATAAAGGAGGAAGAGAAAAAACTAAAACAAAAATGAAGTCCAAACCAAATAACAATGTAGCAGCTCCCTGAAAGAGGGACCAAATTTGGAAGAGTGCCAGGAAGTCAAATTTCAGATCTAAATGATCCGATCCATGTGGTTGTGATACCAAATCTTTGTAATTCACAGTAGATCTCTCAGTGAAAAAAAGTGTCCATAAACAGGAGCAGTGCCAGGAATAATTGGGCCCTAGCAAAGATGATGACACTCAATAGTTTCTGATCCCATCCCAGGTTCCCCAACCAACCAGTCAGTTAATCAACAAACATTTATTAACAGACACTGTTAAATACTGTGAATACAAGAAAACATTAAAGACAGCTCCCACCCTCAAGAAACTTGCAATTTAATAGGAGAGATACATGCAAACATATAAAAGCAAGGTATAAATAGTAAATAATTAACAGAGGGAAAGCACTGGGAATTAAGAGAGGTTAGGAAAAACTTCCTTTAGAAGGTGAACTTTTAGTAGGGGCTTGAAAGAAGCTAGTAATTGGAGCAGAGGAGGGAGTGTTTCAGGCATGGGGACCAAAGAAAATTCCTGGAGCTGAGAGATGGAGTGTCTTGTTCATGAAATGGCCAGGAGTCCAGTGACACTGGATTGAAGATTATATGTCAGGGAATAAGGTGTAAGAAGACTGGAAAGGTAGAAGGGGGCTAGGTTGTGAAGGACTTTGAGTGCCAAATAGAACCTTTAGTATTTGATCCTGGAAACTATAGGGAACTACTAAGGGCTTACTGTGTAGGGCTGATATGATCAGTCAGACTTATGCCTTAGGAAAATAATTTTATTAACCAATGTGTGTGTTAGTTAGTGTTGTATGGATGATAGGCAGACCCACCAGCAGACTAGAGAATAAGAGAAGAGAAGGGCGCTTATTCCAGAGATGTTTTTTTTTTAATTATTTTTAAAAATATTTTATTTGATCATTTCTAAACATTATTCATTAAAGACATAGATCATTTTCTTTTTCTCCCCCCATCCCCCATAGCCGACACGTAAATCCACTGGGCATTACATGTTTTCTTGATTTGAACCCATTGCTATGTTGATAATATTTGCATTAGAGTGTTCATTTAGGGTCTCTCCTCTGTCATGTCCCCTCAACCGCTGTATTCAGGCAGTTGCTTTTCCTTGGTGTTTCTACTCCCACAGTTTATCCTCTGCTTATGAATGGTGTTTTTTTCTCCTAGATTCCTGCAAATTGTTCAGGAACATTACACTGCCACTAATGGAGAAGTCCATTACGTTCGATTATACCACAGTGTATTAGTCTCTGTGTACAATGTTCTCCTGGTTCTGCTCCTCTCGCTCTGCATCACTTCCTGGAGGTTGTTCCAGTCTCCATGGAACTCCTCCACTTTATTATTCCTTTTAGCACAATAGTATTCCATCACCAACATATACCACAATTTGCTCAGCCATTCCCCAATTGATGGGCATACCCTCGTTTTCCAGTTTTTGGCCACCACAAAGAGCGCAGCTATGAATATTTTTGTACAGGTCTTTTTCCTTATTATCTCTTTGGGGTACAGACCCAGTGCTATGGCTGGATCAAAGGGTAGATATTCTTTTGTCGCCCTTTGGGCATAGTTCCAAATTGCCCTCCAGAATGGTTGGATCAGTTTACAACTCCACCAGCAATGAATTAATGTCCCTACTTTGCCACATCCCCTCCAGCATTCATTACTTTCCTTTGCTGTTATGTTAGCCAATCTGCTAGGTGTGAGGTGATACCTCAGAGTTGTTTTTATTTGCATCTCTCTGATTATAAGAGATTTAGAACACTTCTTCATGTGCTTATTAATAGTTTTGATTTCTTTATCTGAGAACTGCCTATCCATTTCCCTTGCCCATTTATCAGTTGGAGAATGGCTTGATTTTTTGTACAGTTGATTTAGCTCTTTATAAATTTGAGTAATTAAACCTTTGTCAGAGGTTTCTATGAAGATTTTTTCCCAGTTTGATGTTTCCCTTCTGATTTTAGTTACATTGGTTTTGTTTGTGCAAAAGCTTTTTAATTTGATGTAGTCAAAATTATTTATTTTACATTTTGTGATTCTTTCTATGTCTTGCTTGGTTTTAAAGTCTTTCCCCTCCCAAAGGTCTGACATGTATACTATTCTGTGTTTACCCAATTTACTTATGGGTTTCTTCTTTATGTTTAAGTCACTCATCCATTTTGAATTTATCTTGGTGTAGGGTGTGAGGTGTTGATCTATTCCTAGTCTCTTCCACAATGTCTTCCAATTTTCCCAGCAGTTTTTATCAAATAGTGGATTTTTGTCCCAAAAGCTGGGATCTTTGGGTTTATCGTATACTGTCTTGCTGAGGTCGCTTTCCCCCAGTCTATTCCACTGATCATCCTTTCTGTTTCTTAGCCAGTACCAAATTGTTTTGATGACTGCTGCTTTGTAATATAGTCTGAGATCTGGGATTGCAAGTCCCCCTTCCTTCATTTCTCCTCGTTTCTCCATTAGAAATTTGGGTGATATATTATTTGGTGCATATATGTTGATTAATGATATTTCCTCATTGTGTAAAGTCCCTTTTAATAAAATATAATTACCTTCCTTGTCCCTTTTGATCAGGTCTATTTTTGCTTTGGCTTTATCAGATATCATGATTACCACTTCTGTCCAGAGATGTTTTGAAAGGGTTTGAAAGATGTTTTGATAGACCTTAGCCACAGATTAGATATGGGGTGCTAAGAGAGAGTGAGGAATCCAGGTAGAGTCCTAGATGGTGAGTCTGAGGAACTGGGAAGGTGTTCCCTTAGAGTAATAGAAAAGTTATGAGTCAGGGGTTTTAGGGAGAAAGATAGTCCTATTTTGGACATGTTGAGTTTCAGGTATCTACTGGACATCCAGTTCAAGGTATGTCTGAAAGGCAGTTGGAGATTGGAGGTCATCAGAGAGATTGGGGCAGGATAGGTAGATTTGACAGTCTGATGACTGCATAATAGAGATGGTAATTAAACTATAGTTGCTGATGAGATCATCTTGTGCAGGAGTATGGAGGGAAAAGAACCCTGAGGGATGCCTATAGTTAGAGTGGGTGATCTGAAAGAGGATCCAGCAAAGAGGAGAGAGATGGTTCAGATTCTATTTTTTGAAATGGGGAGAGGGAAGGAATAAGAGGAGAAAGAGAGAGGGAGAAGATGTGATGAGAGCAGTGGAAAGAACCAGGAGAGACTGGTGTCCTGGAAAGTTAAAGAGAAGAGAGTGCCAGGGAGGAAAGAATGACCCAACAATATAAAAAGTTGCCGAGAAGTCAAGGAGAATGAGAATAGAGAAAAGGCCATTGGACTTGGCATACGGGAAGTTTTTTGGAGAGAAAAAAGTTTTAGTAGAATTATAAGATCAGAAGCTAGATTGTAAGAGGTTAAGTAGAGAATGGGAGGAGAGACAGTGGAGGTACCTATTGTAGATAACCTTTCAAGGAGTTTAGCTATGAAAAGCAGAAGAGATTTAGGTCTATAGTTCTGGGACCTCTTTAGAGCCATGTGATGGGGGGAGGGATACAAAATATTTGCCCAATGAACAAGGAACTGTTCCCCTTATTCTGTGGAGGCTAATTACACTTTCACCTCTCCCTTGTTGCCAGAAAACAAGTCCCCTCCCAACAATGCTACCTTTTGTTCCTTCTAAGCCTGGGGTCAGCAAGCAGTTGCCTGTTTTTTTTTGTAGGGCTTTGAAAGAAGAATGGTTTTTACATTTTAAAATTAAGTTTTGTTGTTTTTAAAAACATACAAACCTTTTTTGCTAGGAGCTTAGAAAAACAAACTTTGGGCTGCTGGCCATCCTTAGGTACCTTACTGACTTCTAAGAGTTGTGTCATTATTGGGGTGTTGTACTAACAACTATGTGGAGGAACCAGTCAATTTTAAATTGCAGTAAGCTGTGGGTTGCTGTGGGCTTTTTACTCATAGCACTTGCCAGTAACACTCTTTTGCCCCTGGGTTGGCCATTGCCCCTGGGACACTGGCTGCTGGGATGCACATCACTGCCAGCTGCCCATTTTGTTCTATTGCTGGGCAACATGTCTGTGCATGCTGCTGGTATTGCCAGGGTCATCGGTGATTCTCCTGTTTTGGAGTGTGACAACTGCCCCTACTAGCACTTATTACTGAGCTCTTTGACCCTGTGCTAGGACAGATTGTTGCTATAGGCTTCAGTATTAGTGCACTGCCTTTGCAGGGGGATGACTACCTCGCCTGTGACAGACCTGACTCTGGGCCTCTATTACAGAAGTCACAATGGGCATGTGTTGCCATTGCCCTCCTGTGCTCTTTGTGGGTGCTGCTGGAGTCTGGTAGGAATTGAGGACACCTCAATGTGATTCAGTTTAGTGAAGTTCTCTTGGCTGAATTGCTCATTATTTCCTACCAGCCAAGAATCGCAGAGAAAAGACCTGGAACTTCTTATGACTATTGAGTTCTCAGGCAATTGAGGAAGTGACATCAGCAGCCTGAGCCTTGAGTCTCCTGAGCCAGCCAAGTCTTGAGGATGCTTTTTAATACCTTTTAAGGAAAAACTTGTATGCGAGTAGGGGGATAAGCTATTGCTTCTACTACACTGGCTGTATGTGTGACCCAGGGCACATTGCTTGACTTTTTGTGTTTCTGGTAGTTTAACTATAGAACTGTCAGTTTTGTAGCAGTTGTTAATCTATATTGGTATGGAGAGTTTAATCATTGGGATGTAGTTTACTCATTGAGAGATGCCTACATTAATGAAATTACAGGTCTGGTAAAAAAAAAAAGTGTTTCCCTCATTTCATTTTGGTGACTCAGTGACCTTGTTCACTAAAATCTTAGGCAAGGGCTTTAGTGGAAGGGATCTTAAGAGGTAATTTAGTCCAATTCCCTCATTTTATAGTTAAGAAAATTGAGGCCTAGTGAAGTTGCAATTTTTCTTAAGGACATATAGATTGTTGTTTGTTCTTAGTTTTTGAAAAGGACCAGTGACATCATTGTGTGATATCTTGACTCCCACATGAATTGGATTTAAGTAAGGCAGTTACTCAGTCATCAGTCTCATTCTATCTTCCTGAGTCATCAAAGTTCAGCAGCAGGACAAAAATCAGAATGACTGGTGATGGCCTGGGATGCAGTGGATGACTTTTGGTGTCTTTGATGTCTGACCAATTTCCAGGTGATCAGATACCTTCATGAAGGCTGTTAGTACAAATTATTCTCATCTGCCCCTTCCACCTGGGGGAAGTCTTCACATGCTTAGAGTAGTATAGTAGTTAAAATTAAATTATGTGGCTGCTAGTAGCTTTAGTAGCTTTATTATATTAAAGTAGTGATAGTAAATAGAAGGAAATGTAAGAAAGAGGTAAAGAGAAGCTTAGCTTAATTAATACCCTATGTGCTATTCTTTGTGGGGTTCCTTGAAGCTGGTGTGTGTGTGTGTGTGTGTGTGTGTGTGTGTGTGTAGAGAGACAGAGAGAGGGAGAGGGAGAGAGACAGAAAGAGAGGGAAATTCCTTTTACACAGATATCCACCTAACTCAAAATGGGTTTTAAGGTGTAATAATTAAAATAGTTGGTGCCATAAACTGTAAGAGTTAAAATAGTGGAAGATATAAATTGTAGTAGATAAAAGAGTGGATGAGTAAATTGTGACTGCAGAAAATATGTTTTCACTATAGTGTC
The DNA here is from genome assembly GCF_027887165.1 of Monodelphis domestica. Taxonomy (NCBI): domain Eukaryota; kingdom Metazoa; phylum Chordata; class Mammalia; order Didelphimorphia; family Didelphidae; genus Monodelphis; species Monodelphis domestica. The sequence continues at coordinate 234,066,924 of NC_077230.1, forward strand.
TTGTTTTTAAATCAATATATAAGGTGGTCGCCAGGGAAATATTCCCAATTATGAAATATACCCAAGTCAACTGGGTTTTATAGAGATTTTAATTAATTAATACAATGAGGAATTAAAGAAAGAGAGAGAGAATAAGAAAGGAATAAGTATGAGGGGCCTTAGCCAACATGGCCTAGACCTGAGTCTTAAGAGAGAGATCAGTCAGTCTTTAATCACTCACCACAAGATCTGTCCAAGCAAGGATTCTAGTGACACCAGGCCAGCATCATCTCAACTGCCTCCACCAGCTCAATCCTCAATCTGAATGAATCTGAGCTCCTATTTAAAGGGCATTTTCTCCTATGTCACCTCCCCTAAGTCCTTATATCTACCAATCACAGTAGACGTTTTTCAAAGGACAGACCATTCTTAGGTCACATCTGAGTAGACTGATCTTTTTGAGTAATTCATACCTGAGTAGACTAGAATCTCTGAGTAAGTTTTCACCTCTTTGTTCCTTGTAAATTCACAAGTTGCTTGACCTTTATAGGTACTTAGCACCCTTTTGTATTAGTCCTAAAATAGGCATGGCTTAAAGAACTTTTGTCCTACTATAAGTATGGGTTTAAGTATCTTTCATTGTTCAGCAAGGAGTTTCTTCCCCTAAAGCAGGCTTAAGTAGGGTTGGAGTAGAGTTTTCACATTCCTGATCTAAGTAGAGTTCTCACATTCCTGATCTAAGTTACTTTCACTGCCCAAATGGAGAATGGTCCCAATGGGGAATTTTTAAGGTTTACAATCCTAACCCTATGGGTCTGAAAATTTTTAAGGTTCACAAAGGCCTGTTGGATGCCTGCAACCTAGTTTAACCCATCTGCTGATATGGTTTTGCTGGGTTTTACTGAGTAGCTAGCTGTTCATGCTACAGCTTCTTGAAGCCACAAGAGAGATTTGGGTGAAAGTTGGACACCAAAGGAGCATGAGAAGCCCTGAAAGGGTCTGAAAAAGTCTGTACACCAGAGGCACTAGTCTTCCCTATACCCTTTGGTCATATAGGTGAGTATTACATGGTAGATGGAAGCCTTGAATCCAGGTTTTCTGGGTCAAAATCTTAGGGTTTTTTGTTGGTTTTTTTTTGCCACTGTACTTTTTGCCTTCTGGTATCTTTCAAATGAACTCTTAGCTACTTATGTCTTTCTACATCCTATGTTTATGTGCATGTGCACACATGTACGCTCATGCAAATACACATGCACACATGCAGATATTCAGACTTGATACTTATCCTTATTAATTAGCCTTTCATTCTAGTATACTGAGATCTTTTCTAATTTTTGTGTAGTCTGGTTAAATAAACATCCAAGGTTTCATCTGAGTCATCGTTAAAAATATCTAGTAGGATTGTTCAAGGAGAAGCTTGTGAGCTAAAGGCCTCCATCCCTGCTAACATTGATGCTGTCTTTATTTGACATAATCCTTGCCATTGGGGAGCTTATAATCAAGTCTATAACTCTGTGCTTCAGTTTAGGAAGATACCAATTTGTCAGATCTAGAATTTGCATAGATATTGCTTTTGTAGACATATTGCTAAGGAAGGATATTATAAAGGAAAAGGAGTAAATATACTGGCCTCATGACAGTATTGATTTAGTAGGAATCGTCCAGTCTGGTCTAAGCCAAATTTAGCACTGTTGAAAAATAGTGTTTTATTTTCTAGGAACACAGAACAATTTTTTCTTCATATTTCATCAGTTAGGACCATGTATATTTTATAATGGGAAATTAGTTAATTTTCTTTTGCTATTGATATTGACATAACAGTAATGCTAAACAAATTGCATGTTTCTCTTTATGCCTTTCCTATAGTCTTTCAGATCTCGAAACACTAATTCTCTTATCCTTTCAAGGGGCAATTTTATGCCATAAATTGCCATCAGATAGTTGTAGCTTTCAATTTACTTTATTCCTCCATCTGGCTTTTATTCATATCACTTAGTTCTTGTTGTTTAAAAAAATAGTCTTTGACAGCAGGGACTGTGACTTCTTGTTACCCACATAAAATCTCTGTAGCACCTCAGGAGTGCCTTTTACCTTGAAGAGATATGTAAGATGCCAAGATGAAAATTCTGATAATTCCTTTACTTATCCTATAGTGGTTGGTATGAAAGGGCTTCAGATTTAAAAGAGAAAAGAAATATTTAACCATGATATCACCTGGTCTAAGGAATCCTTAAAAAAAACTGTATCTAAATGAAAATGTTTGATGCTCATGTGTATAATCTGATATCACTGAAATTGGTTTGTTGTTGGGATTTCAACTCTCCTTCAATAGTGTACCACAGATACAGTTTTTCTATTGACATACATTAGTCACTTTACCCAAATACCCAGCTTTGCTAGAATTTAACTGTGGAATTAGTTCTTTGCTTATTGACTGCAGCTTTGGTTTATCACAGTATTCAGTCCTTGAAGAGGGATGAGGGTAGGAAAAAATCTCCTCCTAGTTTTAGGAAGAAAACTGTCTTAAAATGGTCTTTGGAAATACCTCTGAAGTCCAGGGAGTAAAAATTTCCAAGGTAAGGAAGTAGGTAGATCCTAGCAGAGTACCATGAGGTTTGAATTTTTTTTTTTTGCTATTACCAATGACAGACTTGTGTTTCTGTGTATTCTTTACAAAGTTATATGCTTAAAACAAAATGAGTAATAGATTTTAGAGAAATATAAACCCAGGTAGATAGACTGAATGTTTTAAGCTATAACTTTTTCTGTTGCATTGGGATGACTGTAGGAATGAACTTTCCTACAAAATGAATCTTTTTATGGAAATGCTTGGATTTTATAAACTTGACTAATTTTTTTTTAGATTTTTGCAGTCTAAAACAAAAGTAATGATATTTTCAACATGTTCTGTAAAAATTAGGTTTCTTTTGGCCCTAGAATTCCTTCAAATAGTTGTTTTAAAAAAATTGGATTCCATTTTAATGGTGTCTGTGGTTTTATTTTTCCCTTAATTTTCTCTCTCCAGTTTCTTGATGCATTGTTTTTAATTTTTCCCCCCTCTCCTTAATTCAGAGCCAGCTTTCCTTTAGGCAGACAAAACTGAGACATCTCACTTTACAGAGAGATGAATGGGGGAGATAGAGCTTGACTAGAGAGACACTGTAGACGATGGGTTCAGCGAACTGCCAAAGTGAAATGCTGTGCCAGCATCCAGCCCTCTCTTGTTCATTGTTTTACAGGGGCCCTTGCCAAAGATGTGCTCATTCAATCTTTGGGTAGTTTTCTTAACACATTATTTGTAGGTTAGTCTGCATTTTCAAATTGCTTTTGTATTCAACGTGGGGTTTTAGTCTTAACTTTTGGAAATGTATTTAAAAAAAAAATCAAGACATTGATTGCCAAGTAGAATTTCAAGTTGCATGTAAACACTACAACTTTTTTTTTGCCTCAATACACTGTCTTTATGATAATTGCCCAAGATAATTTAAATTTAGTGCATTAATAACAATTGAACAATCATATTTTTCTAGGTAATATAGAATGCATTGAAAACACTCATTATCCTTCCTAAATACTCCCTTCCTAACTTTTCAGTTAAGGGCTCCACCATCCTTCCAGCCATCCAGCTTAACAAATCTACAAATCTTCCTGCCCTTCTGAATGGAGGTAGGGGAAGTCATGAAATTATGCTGATGGGGTGCACTACAACTTGATATCTAATCTCAGTTGGATCTCACTACAAGGAAATCCTTCTACTTAAATTATTCTTTATCCTGTTTGCTATAGCTGCTATTTCAAAACTTTTCTCATCCCATCCTCCACCATCTCAACTGCAAGCCTTACTTTATATTTAACTGAAAAATTGCTAAGAGCTCTTTCTTCTCCCTTACTCTTCATTTTATATCCCTAATTTTATATTATCTTTCATTATCTCCTTCACTCATCAGATGAAGAAATGAGCCTTCTCTTTGATAAAGCCAACCCCTCCATGTATATCTTTGATACCCCATCTTTTCTCCTTCTCTCATCTTTTCTAGCATATTGCCGCCAGTGTTACCTCCTGTCTTTCTAGTCTTCATTCTCTATACCTACAGGTTCTTTTCCCCCCTGAAAATATACTTATTTTCCTTTACCCCATCTTTTAAAAACCCATACAAAAACCCAGTTCCTTCAAAGCATTGTGCTATATCTTTCCTTCTCTTTTTAGCTAGGCTCTTCAACCTCTCCTCTTACTATCCTTTAAACTATGTGAAATCTGATTTCTGAGCTCATCATTCAATTGAAACTTGCTATATCCCTCCAAAGTTATCTGTGGTCTCTCTTTTTTTAAACATTATTTTAGTTGGTCATTTCCAAACATTATTCATTGGAAACAAAAATCATCCCCCCCCCCCAGCTGGCACATGATTCCACTGGGTAATCTGTGATCTCTTAATTGCCAAATCTAATAGCTTTTTTCCTAGTCCTTATTCTTCTTGATCTCTACAGCATCTGACATTAGTTACCATCTTAACTTTGTGAATTGTTTTCTCTTCTCTAGGTTTTCATGAGAATATTGTTTCTTGCTTCTCTTACCTCTGACTATTCCTTTCCAATAATTACTTTCCTTTGCTGGATCTTCATCCCTATGATATACACTGTGATATTGAAACCACTTTAAAAATTAGGAATTAAAAAAATTTAATTCCTAAATGAAACATTCAAGTCAGCTGCCAAATTTTTATGGTGTTCTAATTACAACAGGAGGAAGAAAGTATTGGGTGGGTGGGGGGGAGAGAGAGAGAGAGAGAGAGAGAGAGAGAGAGAGAGAGAGAGAGAGAGAGAGAGAGAGAGAGAGAGAGAGAGAGAGAGAGAGAGAGAGAGAGAGAGAGAGAGAGAGAGAGAGAGAGAGAGAGAAGGAAAAAGGGAGAGAAGGAAAGAAGTTTAACTCAGAACCACTCTGGCTCAGGCTGAGCCAAAGCTGGCATTAAGGCCTTGGATAGCTAAGGCAGGGAAAGGGATCAGTCCTTATAACTCATGTGACCAATCTGAAGGAAAGCAATCTGTGGGGCTCCTCCAACCTCAAGCACCAGCCTCGAACTGAATTCTAGCCCTCCTCACAGGAAGTCCTGAGAACTCCAGAGGCTGTTCTCTACCTCACTTCCTGCATCTCACATATGCCAATGGTGGCTCTAGCTTGACCTAGGACCACCCAGAGGTCTGTCCTTTTTTTGCACATGTCTTTTGAAGGCCATATTCTCAAATAATTAAATCTTGAGTTTGCTGCAGCCCTTCCTAATCTTGTTACACTGAGTAGGGTGGAGAATGTAGTTTCCAAGACCTGACTCTGTTGTTGCAAGTATCTCTATTGTTATTGATCAGGAAATAGCTAAATCTGATCTTCTGAAGAATGGTCTGAATGGGTTGGAGTAGTTTTGAAATTCACAACACTAAATGTGAATGCCATAACTCACCTTTTCTCCCAAATCCATCCTTCTTTTGACCTTCCCTAATCAGGGGCACCATTATTCTTTTAGTCACCCAGTTGGCCATATTGGTGTCATTTTTGACTCTTCACTTTTTCCAGTCAACCTTGTCAATTATAATTTCTAAGATATCTCTCAAATATATCTGCTTCTCTAGTCACATAGCCACCACCCTAGTTGAGTTCTTCATAATCTCTTGCCTGGATTATTGCAATAATCTTCTGGTATGTCTCTCAGTTTTAAAATTCTCCCTGCTCTAGTCAATAGCTGCTAAAGTGTAGGTCTGAACATATAAACCCTCTACTTAATAAACTCCATTGAATTCTTATTATTGCTAGGAACAATTAAAAACTGTTAGGCACTTAAAACTATTCTTTATTTGGATCCTTCCAGTCTCTAGTCTTTTTGCAAATTACTCTCCTATAAAGTTCAGCAATACTGGTTTGCTGTTGCTCACATGTGATCCATTCCCTATTTTTGTGCTTTTGTACTGGCACTAGCTCCCCTCATACTTGGAATACATTCTTCTTCCTCATCTCCATCTCTTAGAATCCTTGGCTTTGTTCAAGATCAGTTCAGTATCATATTCTGTAGAGGAAAATCTTTCTTGCATCTTTTCCCCCTCAGCTACCTAGGCCTTCCCCTCTAAGGTGACATTGTATATACTTTGTGTGTTATCTTGTATACATTTTGATTTTTATATATGTACTTTATAATGTAAAATTCTTGAGAGTAAGCCTATTTTCATTGTTATATCTCTAATGCTGAGCATAATGCCATACACATAGTTGGAGCTAAATAAATGAATGTTTAATTGTTATTCAGTTATTTTCAGTCATGTGTAACTATTTATGATTCCATCTGGGTTTTTCTTGGCAAAGATAGTAGCAGCTCATTTTATAGATAAGGAAACTGAAATAAAAAGAGTTAGGTGACTTGCCCAGGATCACACAGCTAGTAAGTATCTAGGTCAGATTTGACTCAGGAAGATGAATATTTCTGACTCCAGACACTCTACTACACCACCTACTTGCCTGGTTGATTAAATAATTGATCTTTAGTTCCTTATTCTTCTTCATCCATTTAGTTACTAAATCCTGTCAAATCTGCTTCTATCCCATCTCTTGAATTTGAACTCCTCTTTTGATTGACCTGGCTGCTTCTCTAATTCAGAGACTTACTACTTTGGACTCTACTTCTGTGCCCTCCTAATTTTTCTTCCTGTTTCTAATATTTTCCTTAAAATGATATATATGTGATGCTTAGCACATAGTAAGTGCTTATTAATTTATCAATAATTTATTTCATAATTTTCATTAATTTTTATTTATTAATTGATTTATTAATAATTAATTTATTAATAAATACTTATCATCTTTCTTTCTCCTTCTATTTCTCCTCTTTTTCCACTCCTTGAATTTTATCTTCAACAGAATTGTTAAATTGTGCAGATCTCACATCATGTAATTTTTCAGTTTACCAACTCAGATATCTTCGTAGTATCTCTCTATTATCCACTAGCATATGGTATAGCCCCCTCTACTTGGTTAGTCAGCATAAGCACCTACTGTGTTCCAGACACTGTGGTAGGCACTTGGGACACAAAGGCATAAGGCAATCCCTTCCCTCAAGGAGTTCACAGTCTAGTGAAAGAGACAATATGAAAACAGGCATGTATAATAAAGATGTAGACAGGATAATTTGGAAATAATTAATAGGAGGTAGGCACTAGTTTTAAAGAATTGCTTGATTGTTGTCCATACTTGAAGAGGACTAAATTGACATTATTGGTAATGTCTTTTGACGTGAGTATAGGTTGGATTTAGGTGAGGCAGAGTTGTGCAACGTCCTCAGTCTTATTCTCTCTTTCAGAATCATCAAAGTCCAGTGGAAAGGCAAAAATCAAAAAGAGTAGTATATCAGGAAAGATTTCCTTTATAATTAGAACCCATACTAACTTTCTAGGTTGATTCATCAGAACATATATTCCATCTTCTGCCTCCATGCTTTTGAACAGATTGATCTCTGCATTTGAAATTCTCATTTCTCCTTATATTTATCTCTGGGGAGTCTCCTCATTTTTCTTTAAGGATCAACTCACATGTTTCCTCCTACAGGAGACCTTTTCTAATTACTTATCCATCCCTTCATCCCCCTCCCTCCCCCGTTACTTCACATTGTACATGTAATTTTTATGTCATTTATTTCTGTGTATATGTTTTTTCTCCCAGCAGGATGAAAACTACTTGAAGGTGTCCTATCCCTGACATAATATGTACTTCATAAAAGCTTATTGAATTAAATATATGCAAACTATGTTGCTCAGTTTTTTTCTAAAAAGGATTTGTAGCCTGTATACTTACTCTACTTTAAAAAGAACTGTGATTTTATTGATTTTGGCAATCTGGTCAATGTTCCTCACTTTAGTAGCTGATTTTATGTTACTGTGACCAAACCAGTCACTTGGTATATGATTTCCTGGTGATGAACCTTCTCTTTTTGGAAACTTTGAATGAGAAACCAGCTTGTTGCAGAACACACCAGAACTTAAGGTTATCCCCATGCTGCAATTGGGGAAAAACTTCAGCAGGGAATGATTTTATAATGTATTTCTGTGTGAAGGAAGTTATTGAGGGGGACCTTGATCATGGAGGATAGAATCTAAGCTCTGGTGCCACCTGGGGTCAGTGGTGTAAGGGGGAAAAAGGGTTAATTTTATAAAATGTTGAACTTGATTTTTAATATAGGGTCACCAGGAATTTATATTAATTCAAAGAGATTTATTTACAATTTATTTACAAAATATAGAAAGAGTGAAGTAAGAAAAATCAGAGAGAGGTTAGGGTAAGATATCTAGCCTAAGCACTAAGTAATTTACTCCATGCCCCTGGCTCAACCTGGGCAGAGAGAGTTAGTCCTTAGCTGGCCTCAGCAAAGCTGAGGACCTGGGTAAGTTTTTCTCAAGAGGTAGGTCTCTCCTGAGGCTAGTTTCCCCCCCCAGAAAATCCAGGAAAGGAGTTAGCTGTTTCACTCACCACGTGCCAGTCCAAAGGAAGAGATTTAAGAACAGCCTCACCAAGAACAGGGGCTCAGGTCCAGTCAGCAGATTCTTCTCCAGTTTCCAACTCCAAAAAATGAAGAACTCTGTCTCACAGGAAGTTCAACTCCAAGAAGAACTGCACTGAGGAAGTTGCAACTCCCTTTTAAAGACACTTTCTTTTGTGTCACTTCCTGTGCCTTCCCCTAATTTTACATCTACCAATCACAGTTGAAGCTTTGCTTTAGAACTGCCCAGGGGCAGTCAGTATAATTTTGATTTGTCACCCACTATTGCACGTGTGGGTCACAGACCTCGCCCACTCAAGTGTGAATGGGATGTTTACACCTTTGGTGATTAAATCTAAAAATGGGCAGAGAAGTTAATTTAATTTTCATAATCGGGAGAATTAATTTATTTCATTTTCACAAACAGGGGACAGTTAAATTTAATCTTCAAAGTGGGAAAGCCAACAATTAATTAAGATAGGGAACAACGAGGCAGGTCAAATGTCTCTTGGGCAGCCCTAGGTACTGAGGGAGGGCAGTAGTTGACCCACAGAGCATAACATGCAAAAGTGTGTGGCCTGGGAGTAGGTTAGAAAAATTGAGGCAGGATCTGATTTCTCTCTTGACTTCGGCTCTTGAAGAGACTGGCTCCTTGTGCTGCTGCAGGAAGAACATATGGGCTATAGCCAGCTAAATGGAGAATCTGTCATAATCAGGTTACGCTTTCCTTAAGAGACATATATCTATATCTCTTCTCTTATCTCTCACCTCATTTTATTAATAAACGCTTAAAACTCTGGCCAGATTCTATTTTATTCCGAAACATTTCGTAGTATATTGAGACTTTCAATAACTATCTCCACACTACAACGAACAGTGTAAAGCTTTAGTGGAGAATTGTTTTATGACACATTTATTTTATGATATATTAAATATTCTAATTTATGTTTGGTTTACCATGTACCATTTTTTTTTCAGTAATAGAAAATGATTTTTACATAAGCAATTTTTGAAAAAGGAATGGAACCTTGTGTGGTGGAAAGTACTAATAAAAGTGAGAAGACATGTTCTGGTTCTGGCTGCCACTACTCATATGATTAATATAATATAAAGATAGTGATTATACTTTATATTTATTTAATACTTAACAGTTAATAATTTTCACTTATATCATGTCATGTAACCCTTCTAAACTATACTAGGAAATAGACAGGTTAATAGCATTCTTATTTTACAGATGAGGCTATAGATGCAAGTTAAAATTCACCAAGATTCAATAGTAGCAACTGAACTAAAAATTAGTATTTTTGGCCTTTTTGCATTGTTTTTTTCTACTAGCACCATGCTACCTTTTTAACTTTTGGATCTCAGTTTACTCATTTGTAAAATGAGGAGAAATTTGGCCTTGAACTCTATGCCACAAAATATTATTTTTGTGAATAGTGAAATCTGAACTTTGAAAAGGCTATCAGAAATTGGTAGTGGTTTTATATATACTCCTTATAATCTTACATAATTTTTCACACCCCACCCCCTGCACCTTTTCCCTTTGGTACCAAGGAAGTCCTGTCTGTTTTTTAAAATCATCTTTGCAGTCATTGCTAAGGAGGCTATATTTTGTTTCCTTGAAAGAAAATGTTAGAAATATGCATGGGCAATGTATTTCAGATGATAGTTGCTGGAAATGCATTTTTATAAGATCTATTAGCAAGAATGACTTACTTTAGAGTTGCACTGTGGTTATTTTAAAAAGTGAACATGCTGTACTCAGAGCCTACACTCATTATCTTGGGTGTTGTTGTTTTCTGCAGTCTTTCTGCCAGTGGTTAAACCCAGCATTCCATCACCAAGTAGTTCTTATTTCTTCCACTCAGAGACCATATTTAGGAACTTTTTTGTTACCTACTGGAACAGATATCCTCTTAAAAGTAAAAAAAAAATTTTTTTCTTCCTAAATAAAGAAGTCTAGACTTCTGTGACTGAAGTAATTAGAAGCTCTCTTAAAAGCAGGTAAAAGTGGCATTTATCTTCCATAATATAAATTCTTATATACCTATACCACTTTGAATTTCCCTATGAAATTCTACATCCCCATGACAAATTTCTAATTGACATATATAAATAACTTCATTAACAAAAGATAATTTGATTGAAATGTGAGACTGCACTTGTCATTTACTCTATTTATTCATCAGGAAGATTTCAGGGAATTTCCTTTCATCCCTCAGAAGAAATGCCAGCTGGTGACTTTTCCAGTATGATTTTGTAGCATGAATAGAGCATTAGTTTTGTCGATGTTTGAGGACAATGCAGTTTGAAGTTGATAGATTTTTGTTCACAGGCTCTCATAGGCAGAAGCCAGAGAATATAAAGATCCTTAGAGATTTACATTTACCCCTTTTTATTTGGAAGAGACAGGAGGTTTCAAACAACTCCATAGGAAAACGATTCTTTAAGAATTCATGTGTAGCAATTTGACAAGACCGAGACTGAAAATAGAGGCAAAGAAGGACAAATGTTTTCACTGGAACTTCTGTCACTTTGTCATGTGTGGTGATTTGGGGCTTACTTCTGAATTAGGGCTTCATTACCTAAGGATTTGGATTTTAACTTTGAATCAAAAATGTGTTTACACTTAACAAAACCAGAAGGGCCAGGTCTTTCTTTTATATGATTGACAGTGTTATTTAATTACCTTTGTAACTTGACATTGGAGGCTTTTTAAGTAAAGGAAGAAAGGTGGTGGGAAGTGTGGCTTCTGTAAGAAGCAGTGCTTTCCTGTCACTGCTTCCTTTTGTGGTGGGCACAACGGAAGAAAAGGAAACAGCCCAACCACCTGGATGATAAACTTTGTAGGGTAAAATTCAATTTACTTCAGTAAGCATTTATCCACTGTCTGCTAAGTGACCATGAACTCAATCCTATAGATACAAAGGCAAAAATCAATAGGGAAGATACAGTTCTTGCCCTTAAACAGTTTATAATCTATGAGGGATCCCTTACATACACAAATATGTACATAAACAAAATATGTACAGAAGTAAGTGCCAGGGCATCTAGGTTGTTCAGGAAATAGAGAGCTAGGCCTGGAGATAGGTGGTTCTGGGTTTAAATGTGACCTCAGATACTTCCTAGCCTGGGCAAATCACTTAACCCCAATTTCCTGGCCCTTACTGTTCTTCTGCCTTGGAATCGATACTTAGTATAGATTCTGACAAATTAATAGAAGAAAAAGAATAAATACAAAGTAATTTCTGGGTGTAGGAGACTCATACTTTGGGGGATATTAGGAATACCTGTGGGAGATGATACTTTGAGTTGTTCTTTTTTGTTATTTTCAGTGTGTTTTGTTTCTATGTTGCATACATTTATAGATTATTCCATAAGACTAATAATACAATGAACTCACTTGAAAGGATATGCAACAGTTTATACCTTTGGAGATACACAGTATTGATTCCAAGACAGAAGGCAAGGGCCCTCAAAAACAAATAAATAAATGAAGACAATCTAGGAATAGACAGTGTGTCAAGGTGAGCAAACATTTATTAAACACCTATGACAAGGAAGACACCGTGCTAAGTACTGGGAATACAAAGAAAGGTAAAAGAGTCTCTAACCTCAAGGAGCTCACAGTTAAAGACAACATGTGAACAAATATGTACAATCAATATACAGGATAAATTGAGAATAATTAACAGAGGGAGTGTACTAGAATTAAGAATTATTGGGAAAGCTTGGAAGATGGGATTTTAGCTGAGATTTGAAGGAAACTGGGGAAGCCAGGAGGTAGAGATGGGGCAAGAAATATTTTAGGCATGAAGACAGTCAGTGAAAAGGTATGTAGTTGGGAGATGAAGAGTCGTGTTAGAGGAACACCAAGGAGTGTCACCGGATTACAGGGAAGCAGCCTGTCAATAGGGGGAGATTGAAGATAACTGAGAGTGGGAATGATGGGGGTGGGGTGGGAGGGTGGTCTACTGGAGAAGATAGGATGGAATGGGATCACTTGTGAAAGGATAAGATTAGAGGAGATAATGGCAGAAGGCATTTGAGGTTTGTAAGATGAGGAGGGGGAAAAGAAGTTGCTTTTGGTGAATAGCTTTAATTTTTTCAGTAAGACAAATCTCTTAGCTGAGAGAGTGGGGAGAGGGGAAACCATCAGAGGTTTGAAGATGTATGAAAAGATTTGCAGTATCCACTGTGGTGAGTTAATTAGGGATATATAAAAGGATTGCCATGTCATATTGACAACTTGGTTGAGGTTATGTAACATAAATTTGTAGTGAGTCCATTCAGCATAGTTTTGTGATTTTCCCATCTTTGTTAAACAGCACAAGTATAGGAAGAAGGCAGCAGATGATGTGAACCAAATCTGAGGTTTTGTTGTGGCAGGCGATCAGATAAGGTTCTATAGACCTCAGAGTAGAGGATTGTGCAGAGTTGAACTTTTTAACCACAGGGTCAAGATGGGAGAGAGGAGGAGGGTTTAGTTAGAAATGAGGGGTTGGAGAATGGAGGTATCAGGGTACAGCTGAAGAACCTTGTTTGAGGTTTCAAGGTAGAGAATGAAGTAGAAAGACAATGAGATTGTGATCAGATAAGACCACAATTCATGAATATGGAAGTGGAACATTTATGGGTAATGTCAAGATGAAGGATATGACTGACTATTTTGGGTGTTTGAGGTAGAGTGGAGGAGTAAGTCCCATGAAATGAGTAAGTTGAGGAATTCTAGGATGTGGTCAAAAATGGTAAAAGCTTATGAGAAACAAAAAGATTAGAAATGAGAAAAAAGGTCATTGAACTTAATGAAGATCATTGGTAATCTTGGAGGCAATAATTTAGGTTGAATGGTGGTATTAGAATCTGGAATGAAAGATATTGAGAAGAGAGGAAATGAAGATAAGCAGTATAAAACCAGATTTTCAAATGGTGAGTTGAGAGGGTCTACAGCAAAACTCTGTCTGTCTCTGTCTCTCTCTCTGTTTGTCTCCGTCTCCGTCTCCGTCTCCGTCTCCGTCTCCGTCTCCGTCTCCGTCTCCGTCTCCGTCTCCGTCTCCGTCTCCGTCTCCGTCTCCGTCTCCGTCTCCGTCTCTCTCTGTCTCTCTTTCTCTCTCCCTCTCCTTTCTCTCCTTTTTCTCTCTCTCTGTCCCCTCCCTCCCTCCCTCTTTTCCTCCTTCCTTCCCTCCCTCTTTCCCCTCCTCCCACTTCCTTCAAGACTCAGTTCCTCAAGCTGTAAAATATTACCAACTATTACAAGGTTATTATTAGCACTTGTTAGTTAATGTTTGTAAAGTGTCATATAAGGCATTGAGGTTCTGTACATGTGCTCTGCAGTTTTCCTTTGGGTTATTGAGCAAATTTGTACCAAATGGTTGAACTTTGTCACTAGTACCACCTTCTTTCAATTCTAACTCTTGGTTCTATTTCTCTTTTGTGAAAATATTTCTGGATGTTTAATGTTTGTATTTCACCACACTTAGAGCAGGCTTGCTCTCGTGCAAAATCTTTGCCCAAATGACCATGAGTAAATCAAGTCATTCTCAAGGACATATGCTATGCAAGAACTGAGCCACATTGGCTGTTAGATATTACTTTTTCTGAGCAGAGGATTATGCAACTTAAATTTGGCGCACTAGATATATCACCAGTTTAGGACTTTATTGTATATTACTTGCCTAATTGGGACCACAAATACAGCACTTTTTATTGGATGAATCCCACTTTGAACTTCTAAGAAGCGATGAAGTTGTGCTTTAGAGTTCAGGTTCATCAATAATTGTTTTACATTTTATCTTCCCTTAAGGATAACAAGGCACCAAATTTTTTTATTAGCCCATATTAAGTTATTTGTTAAGATATTCTCTGGGGGTTCAGATTTTCCCATTGTTGAATGTAGTGCTGATAACAGTAATCATCAATTTTATTGTAGTCAACTAAAGATATGCCATTTTGTTCTGTGTAAAGGAATGAAGTAATACTAATGCTCTTCAGTATATGAAGTCAGATTTTTTTAAACCCTTACCTTCCACCTTAGAATCAATATTATTTATTGGTTCTAAGGCAGAAGAGTGAAGGGCTAGGCAATGGGGGTCAAGAACTAGGAAGTGTCTGACCAGATTTGAACCCATGACCTCCCATCACTAGGCCTGGTTCTCAATCCACTGAGCTACCCAGCTTCCCCCTGAGATTTTGTTACTGGTATAGTTTTAGGTCATTAGAAATTTTGTGTTTGTTTCTGGCAATATTTGTCCCTGTAGATCAAGGTCCCTTTAGAATGATAGAAGAGATTTCATAGAGAATAACAGAAATGTGATATGAGATTTCTATAGGTTACTGAATTGAGCACTTCGTATGTCAAGAGAATGGAATTCTCATCTCTGTATTTTACAAAAGACCAGTCATCGATCTATAGTGTGGTTGCTTTTAAAATTGTGTGGGGTTTATGAGGCTCCTATTTAATTGGTTCAGTGTGTGCTCAGAGGAGAGATCTGTGGTATTCTTGTACAATATACTGCCCCCCCCAAAAAAACCCATCCGCCTAACCCTTAGTTTTTAAGAAACAATGCATTTCTGTTAGTTCATTATGTTTAATCATTTAAAATTAATAATAAAAAAATCTTTAATATTCTTTCATTCCATGTAGTACCCTATCCTTACAAAAGCCTTCATTAGACTCTGCCATCTCTTCAAATTATCCTATATCTCTCTCCCTCGCCTTTCACAACCAGATTCCATCAGAAAAAGCTGTTTGTAATCACTGCCTCCACTTCCACTCCTCAACCCTCTGTAGTCTGGCTTCTCACTTCATCACTAAATTGAAACTGCCCTTTCTGAAATTACCAGTGATTGTTTAATTCCAGTAGCTGATAGTATTTTCTTAGTTGACATCCTTCTGGACCACTCTGCTGTATTTGACATTGTTGTCTGCTCTTATATTCTCTAGGCTTTTAATGTGTTACAGACTTGAAAATATAGACCATTAGGTAATGCTTAGGAATTGAAATTTAGCAATTCCTTAAATTATCTGAAAACATTTCATTAAAGTGCTCCATAGTTCTACTAGACTGCCAAAGGGTCTTCAGTATACACAAAACCAATTAAGACCTTTAATTTATAAAATAAACATGAAATAAAATTGGAGCAAAATCAGAGTAAGGTCCTACTGACCTTATAGAAAAGTCATAAGAAGCTAACTGAATTATAGAAGTTGTAAAATTTAGTAATGGTTCCAGAGGGAGAATGTGAAATGTTATCTAGAGATCTGAGAAGTAATTTCTATGGTTGTTACTGGGGATCTAAGATAAAAATATTGGGGTATACTAATCACTATTTTTGGATCAGGTGAATGAAGCAATAGTAACATTATTTCTAAAACTAGTTTCTTTTATTTGCTAAATCTTAGAAACTTCTTATATTGGCTTCCTAAAATTTTCAATTAAAGTGACTGTGTCTTCTGGTCTTTTCAGGTCATTTAATCTGAGGTTTTGGGACAGATACATGCATAGTTAGACAGCTTGCAATAATTTAATGCTGGGTTGCTTCTTTTGCTACTAGAATGACTACAGACTCACTCATATTCATGATGTGGGAAGTTAATATAACCAAATGTTAAGACCATTGCAATTTAGTCTTCTGGTCTAAGAGCCAAAGCTATTTGTTTGGTTTTAGTTTGCCTGTCTCAGCTATATCTACTCTCATTTATCCTGCCAAAAATTTTTCAAGTGCTTTAGCCTATGTAGAGTTAAACTCTTTGTCAACAGGGCTTTGAAGTAACTCTTGAGTTTGGCATTAATATCATTTTAAGAAACAGAATTGAAACCACAATTCCATTTATGCAGCAGTCTTGTGATTGAATGTACATGTGTGCACGATGCGGTTGACTATGAATTCAGGGCCCCTGACCCTTTGCACAGAGCTGCTGAATTGGTGATTTGGGGGGAAAAACCCATATAGAGCCTTGCTTTTTCTTTTCTATTTTCTTCTTCCCCTTGTTTTTTTAATAACAATTTTCTCTGCTTTTGCAGAGAAAATAACTGTGTTGGTAGTTATTTAGTTTGAAAAGCTCAAAGAAGATAGGCATCCTGTGTGGGTCATTTAGCAAATTATAGATGATTGATTTTTAGAAGTTTTCTTTGTTCTACTTCCTCCTACCCCCAAGACCTGAAGTTTTATTTTTGCTAAACTTTCTCCCACTTCAAGGGTTTTCCTAGTGCTCTTGCCATTGACAAGGAGGCAGTATCTCCATGTAACTAAGAGAAGTTTCTCTGAAGAGCAAAAGAAAACTGTGGGGGTTTTTTTGTTTGTTTTTTTAATCAAAAGGGACAATGGGATAGTTAGTGGAACTCATGTTCCAAACATTTACAGTCCTTTCCAATGGGTTTGCCATATGTTACATAATATCAATCAATCAGCAATTAATTATTGTTTAACTTTGTGCCAGGCCACACACAGATACTGGCCATACAAGTACAAAGAGTGAAATAGCCCCTACATTCTAAGCACTTATATTCTAATGGCAGAGACAGGTACATATATAAAACAATAGTGCATAAATATAAGGAGAATAAATATGTATAAATACAAAATTGGTAAATACAAAGTTGTTGGAAGGAAGGATACTAACAGTTTGTAGGAGGTAAGGTAAAGAGGGAACAGGAAATGTTCATGCAGACAGTGGTGGTTGAACCAAATCTTGAAGGAAGACTCATTCTGGGAGTCTGAGATGTCATTTCAATCTTGGAGGGAAGTCAGTACAAAGACTTGGAGATGGGAAATGAAATGCATTGCACATGGGGACCAAGAAAGAAGGCCAGTTTTGTCAGATAAAAGAATGAGGGAAGGTGAGTATAGTCTAACTGGGCTGGAAAGATAGGTTGAGGCCCAGTTGTGCAAGGATTTAAAAATGCCAACAAAGTAGTTTATATTTTATTTAGAGGTAAGAGGAAGCCATTGAAGTTGGTTGGGTAGAGGAGTCTCATGGGCAGGTCTGTGTTTAAGGAAAATCACTTTGGCCTCAGGGCTCATAGTGGACTGGAGAGGGAAGAGGCTTTTGAGACAATAGTCAGGGATGCTCTTATTGTAATGATCTAGATGGAAAAGTGACAAGGACCTGAATTTAGGTGGTAGCCATGTGAAAGAAGAGAACAGGAGAGGTGATGTGAATATAGAAATGATATCATTTGGCAATTGATTGGATATGTGGGGTGAGGGGTAATGGGGAGTTGTGAATAATGGCATAGTTATAAACTTGGGAGACTGAAGATTGGTGGGGTTATCTTTGACAGAAATAGAAAAGTTTGGAAGCATTTTGGGGATGAGGAGGGAGGAAGGACTAATGAGTTGAATTTGAGATGTTTCTGAGGCATCTACTTTGAAATGTACAGTAATCAAATGTAGCTTGAAATAAATGATCAAAATAGGAAGACATTTACATCTGAACATTTTTAATAAATAATGAAGGGCTAGGGCTAACTCTTTAGGCTTAAATCTGACCTCAGGCACTTCCTAGTTCTGTAATTCTTGGGCAAGTCACCTAACCCCAATTGCCTAGCCCTTACTGCAATTTTTTTCTGCCATAGAACCAATACTTAGTATCAATTCCAAGAAAGAAGACAATAGCTTAAATATATTTTTTAAAAATGAGAAACTTTCGGTAAACAAAAAGCAAACCAGAACTGAGATGTATCACATATATTTGGATCTCTAGCATAAATTAAATTGTTTTTCTTCCTTTTGACAAGAATTAATTGAAACAGACTAGTAGTATTAATTAAACCATAAGGCCAATAAGGACCATTTGGACTAATTGGGATCTTAGCTTCTAAGGACAGGGTAAAGAACATTGGGTAAGGTTTCTTTAAAGCCAGACAGAATCTTGGAAAGATTGCCAGTTGGAATTCTGGGTAGCCTGAATCAGTTAGTTTTCCAACTGACCATCTGCACAGCAGGGGGTTTCCTGGAGGTTTTTTACCTTAGTAGAAGGCAGCTGTTTCTATTCCCTGGAACACTGAAAAACCCAGTGGCAGGTGAAGGAGGAGAACAGGTTAGAGTTTCTGGAATAAGTTTGTGGGGGAAATCAACAGAAAAGAGAGAGAGACGGTTTTTTCCTCTATGTGGTGGCTGAAAGGGCCAAGCCATTTTGAGGCCTGCTTAGGCTGAAAATCCTAGCAAGGCCTGAAAAAGAGAGTGAATAACCGAACTGATTTAAAGCTGAAAGAGATCTAAGGAGACAGAAAACTTACTTATATAAGAAAGAGAGGGGGCGATTTCCCCCCCCCCCCTTTGTGTGGCCTTTGAGGCTTATCAAAGGCCCAGAAACCTGACTAGGCCAAGAAAGTACTGGGAGTTGGAGGTGTGATCTGAAAGGATATAAAAAGGCAGTGAATAATTTGTATGTGTGTGTAAATTTTTAGAATAGGTTATTTAGCATAGATTCTGGGGATTTAGTTCAGCGATAAGGAGTTGTAAGTTAGGCTCAGGGAAGCCTGAGCAAGAAGCAAGTTCTTGCAAACTAGAGGGAAGTGGGTAAAAACTTAGCCCCCTGTTAGATTTAGGGATCCTAATCTTCAACCTTTGTTACATTTCCTTACCTTTCTTCAAACCCTTTCCAATATTTGTTAAATAGAAGTTTTTTTACATCTGTCTCCAGCAGTTATCCATTGTACAGGCTCAAATAATTCCTATATTAGCATTCCTGGCTGTTCCTATTTGTAGCATTCTTGGTGATAGATTACAATTAACATTTCTTGGAAAATAATATTAAAATGAATTGCATATGATAATCAGTTTTGAGATTGAAGTCCCTAGCTCATTGTTCCTCCTTGTAATAAATTAATCTTGTTGTGGTGAAACGACTTTTCAGAATGTTTTCTGAAATGATTATATTTATACTCATTTCCCTCTACTACCACTGTGTTATATTCCATAACAAGATTAATCTGGGACAAGGGCCCTTCTATGAAAGTTGCTGTTGTTAATCTGGAAAAGAAAGAACAGAACACCAACTGTGCATTTTTAAATACTTAATGACTGCATAAGTGAGGTGTTAACATATCTTCAGCTAAATGCCTTCATTGCTTAGGGGTAACAAAGTATGTGATCCAGAATTTTAGCATTTTAAAGTTATTTTATGAAAATGGCAAATCCTGTTTCTTATGCTTCATTCCCTTTCCCCTTTTCTCCTTTGCCCAACATAAAGGGGCTTTGTCTTAAACAGGCCCTGAGCAAGAGAGTTTTTTATAAGGGGCCACACTGAACAAATTCCAGGCCAGGCCTGGCCTGCATATTCATTTTTTAGATTTACCTGGACTTATTACTGTTGACTCCAGGAAGAATCTTTTGCCTTTTAGGATGAAAACATTTGTTGAACATTCTTCTCACTTCTTTCCTACTCAGAAGTCCTAAGAAATTTCCCTCAGGTTTTGTGTACTGGTAGAGCTCCCAGTAATGCTTTCTACAGAATTTTTTACTTCATAGATGCTGACCCACGTATGCTGAAGGTGGAGTGAGAATTTCCTACTTTGGTTCATAAGCTATTTATCCTGGTTTGATTTTGTTTTTTAACCCTGCTTGAGCCAAGTATGAAGACAATTTCTTTTCTTAGGTTTCCCTCTGCCTTCTTCCCATCAGCTATCATATAGGGTTTTGCTTTCTTTTTTGACTCAACAGTCATTTTACCTATCCTGGGAGATTCCCAACCTAAACTAAGTGGAGAGAAACAGAAACAGAGTGACAGGCATAGAGGCAGAGAGAGATGGGAGTTGAGGGGATGGAAGGGAGAAGAAGAAGGAGAAAAAGAAAGACAGATAAATACAGAGGAGACAGTGGAGGAGGAGGATCCGTTTGATTAACCTACCTGTCTTATCTGTAATTCCCAAATTCTGCCTTGACATGCTCTCTGTCATGTGTAATTGAGACAATTTCAGTTTCACCATCTACAAATTGGGGTCTTCTTATTGATTTACATCACAGCATTTTTGTAAATAAATCTGCTCTTTATGAAACCCAAGAAAAGCTACTCCCAGTTTTATTTAATGGTAACACATGTTTAGAATTCCCCATAGGCATAAATTCTCATCAACATACAGCAGAAAGTTCATTGAAAACAAAAAACATAACTTTCAGTTTATTTGAGATCTTTCACTTAAGAACTAGTTATTGGGCTTAGAAATAATTGTAGTCAAAAAGCATTTATTAAGTGCAGAAGCTGTGCCAGGCAGTGTTAAGTTCTGGAGATGCAACAAAAAGGACCAAAAGTCTCCCCTTCAAAAAACTCACAGTCTAATGGGAATAG
This sequence comes from Monodelphis domestica, assembly GCF_027887165.1. Classification (NCBI taxonomy): domain Eukaryota; kingdom Metazoa; phylum Chordata; class Mammalia; order Didelphimorphia; family Didelphidae; genus Monodelphis; species Monodelphis domestica. The sequence continues at coordinate 234,087,711 of NC_077230.1, forward strand.
ATGACGTGCAAAAGCCAATATTTAAACAAGACAAATACAGAGTAATTTGGGGATAGAAGGAAGGCACTAGCACTGATTGAGATCAGGAAAGACTTTTTATAGACATTGTAATTTTATTTGAGATGTGAAGGAAGCATGGGTGTCTAAGAGGCAGAGATCAGGAGAGGAGAGGGAATGGATTCCAGACATAGGGGATAGTCAGTGATAATAACTGGACTATGGAGATGGAGTTGTTCTGTGTAAGGAATAGCAGAGAAGCTGGTGTCACTGGATTCAGGGTTATAGTGATTTAGAGTTGAATTCCTGAAAGCAAAATTAATTGAACCTTTGGAGTAATTTTGAATTATGTATTTGTATGATTGAAATACAGAATAGTTAAAGATTAGGTAGCTAAATGACAAACTATGGTTTAAAGTTGTTTCTACTCATCTCAAAAATTTCGCCATAGTCTATGGAATCTTAATGCTACTTTGAAGTAATGATAAATTTTCTGGAGTTTCAGGACCACTGATTTAATAAGCCTGGAAAATGTGACCGTTAGGTCAGTTTAAGTAAAAACAAATATCTATGTTTTTGGAATATCAGTCATTTTCATAAAATCTCTTCAGGGTAAAAGCTTGGGATACTTTGACCCTTCTTAATTTTAGCATATTGAGATGTGTAGCGCTCTCTCTCTCTCTCTCTCTCTCTCTCTCTCTCTCTCTCTCTCTCTCTCTCTCTCTCCCCCCCCCCCCCTCTCCCTCTCCCTCCTCCTTCATCCCCTGTCTCCCCCACCCCCCATTATTTTCTGTGTTAGTAATAATTTTAAAACAAAAGGGCAAGGGCTTGGCAATTGGAGTTGTGTTTTGCCTAGTTAGGAAAGACTGAGGCTAGATTTGAATCTAGCTCCTCCCAATTCCAGGCCTGGCACTCTGTCCACATGCTACTTACCTACCCCTGAGATAATGTAGTTCTGAATGAGCCCAGAATCTCTGGCATTTCAGTGTTGGCATGTGAAGGTTAATATGTTATAGGTTATATTCCTTGTGATCAGCTACTGGCTGCCATTCTCAAAATTTCCACTTAATTTCCTAAGGTATATTTGAAGTTGTGTGCTTAAAAAGCTGGTACACCAGAACCCTTGTGAATTGAATTAGAAAACACTAGATATATGATGAAGACTCAGGAATTGTATTCCGTTTTTAGAGAATCATGAGATTTCCAAATGGACCGTGTTTATTGCAGCTTTCTAGGGTAAGAAGGTCCTGATCTGATCCCTTAGAAATTCATTACATAAAGAAAAGAAGCATTCTGTAAAGGAAAAAATTATAACAAAAGTAATTTATATGGTTATGGGATTTACAAATTGCTTTCCTCATATCAACTCTTTGAGATAGTCGAATACTATGGGAATCTGGTGCTACTTGGCTTATAACATATAATAAGGAAATAATTTAATCCATCTGTCATTTTCCTTATTTTTTTTTAACTCATACCTTCCATCTTAGAATCAATATTGTGTATTGGTTCCAAGGCAGAAGAGCAATATAAGGGCTAGGCAATTGGAGTTAAGTGGCTTTCCCAGGATCATATAGCAAGGAAGTATACAAGGGCAAATTCGAATCCAGCCCTTCCATCTCTAGGCCTGGTTCTATACACTGGGCAACCTAGCTGTACTGCAAACCAACCCAATTTATAAAATTAAATACTTAGACTTCATTAAATAGGCTCCATGAACAACTTTTTGTTGTTGTTGTTGTTTTGATAACATCTCTTTATATTTTGTTTTCTTTGTATATTATTAACATTTAAACACATTATTCTGAGGAGTTCATAGGCTTCAACAGACTGCAACAGGGATAATGCTATAAACAAGATTTCTATAGCCCTTTCCTCCATTAAAATTCTGATTCTAAGATTAGTTATAGAAACATCTTAGTGAAGGACCATGTTTATGTCATATCATATAACAGTTCTTTCAGTTTCTTAGATCATTATTATAAATGAAATCAAGGATTGGGGGAAGACTGATGAGTGATGAAGGGGGATCCAGATAGGGTAAGGAAAAGTTTGAAGGCCTTATCTGCTGTGCAAGGAGAAAGAAAATGGAAATATTTAGTGGTAGTGGATGTAAGCAAGAAATATTGTAGCTACCCATGCTGCTTGAATTTGAGATATATACTTAAGGTAGATATTAATAAAGTGGGAACTACTTGTATATGGTTTTCTTTATTTTCTCACTGTTTTCAGTTCCTTCTATTGGAATACCTAGATAATATCTGATCATAAGCAATTTGACAATCTAGATCAGGGCCCCCCAAACTATGGCCCGCGGGCCACATGCAGCCTCCTAAGGCCATTTATCTGGCCCCCATTGCACTTCTAGAAGGGGCACCTCTTTCATTGGTTGTCAGTGAGAGGAGCACATCCTGTGCTCCTGGAGTACTGTATGTGGTGCCTCCGCTAAGCTCATGTATAGTACTACTTCTGGTGACATAATCCTTTGTGTGGCTGCACAGTGGAAGATGTCAGCATTGTGGGCAGCCATCTGCGGGAGGGGATTCCACACTGTATACTGCTGCCTGATATAGTGGTGGCAGTGATGGGCCTGTGCAAGGTGTGACAGGCCCATCACAGCCAGTGCTGCAGCCTCTGCTATCCCAGACAGCAGTATACAGTGTCACAGGCCTAGCACCTCCTCCAATACTATATACAGGCATTGGATAGTGATGATCTGGCCTGTGACATCAGCAGTGGGCCTCTACTGTGATAAGCCCACCATTATGACTGGGTGTTTTATGACACCCCGTTTTTTTTTGGTCAAATTAATATAAGACAGTATTTTGGGGGAAACATGGTAGAACAATGGCCCTCGTACTCCCCTAGATGCACAACACAATGGCCCCTGTTATAGGGGGAGTATTGGGGCCATTGTACTGTATATTAATGTGGGGAGAGACTTTTGGGCAAAGGGAGGTTATAGGGGCAATTATGTTGTGCATCTGGGGGAGTATGGTTGCCATTGTATTATGTGGGGGAAATGAGGCATGTGCTTTTCGTATTATGGTCTATACTTACGAATCCATAAATAAGGACCACAAGAGGACACACATTAGTGTCGTGCCTTCTTTTTTCCTGCTGTTGAATCTGATCACATGGGTCTTACCCATGAGATCACATTCCTGTGTGAGTTCACAGATTGCAGTGCAGTTTGCACAGGGTAGTGTGAACTGGAAAGGTGGTAGAGGAACTGGCTCTGTAATCATGCCGGTTCCCACATCACTCCAGTGTGAGCCTGAGGTAAAAGTGGAATTCCACCAATATGGCCACTGGTGAGGCTGAAATGATGTGGACTGGGAAGGCTGCATTGATGGGCAGTGCAGTCTATATGCCTCTGTATGGACAAAATTATTGTTGGCATAATGTTTTTGTAGGTCTGCATATATATGTATATATTATAGATGTGTATATATATATATGTATTTTACTAATAGCAATTTGGAATCCTTAGGAAACAATGACATCAAGAAAGAGAAAAATTGACTTGGAGTATCGGATATTCAAAGAACAGTGAACTTATGATAACTTTTTCATGCAGTACAAGGAAAGAGATTGTGTTTGATATGCCAGAATATAGCATCTGTGTTCAAAGAATACAATTTGTGTCGACACTATCAAACTCAACATAAAGATAAATATGATTGTTTGGTCAGAGATGTGAGAAAAGATAAAATATTAAAACTGAAAAATATATTGACAACTCAGCAAAATACTTTGCTGAAGCAGAAACAGCTAAACATTTCATCACTGCAAGCAAGTTTTCAAGTTGCCAAGCTAGCATGCACTGGCAGACCATTCGTGGAGGGAGAATTTGTTAAAGAGTGCCTTCTTCTGTTGCCAAAGAGATGTGTCCAGAAAAGGCAGACTTATTTAGTCCAGTTAGTCTTTCAAGATCTACAATTACATGAAGGATTGAAGAAATGGGAGACAATTTGCATCAGCATTTGTAAAACTCTGCAAGAAAACTTTCCTATTTTTCCTTGGCACTTGAGGAGAACAATGACGTTCATGATCCTGCACAACTTCTAATTTTTATTCATGGGACAAATGGCAATTTCAAAGTCACAGAACAGCTTGCTGCACTGCAAAGCTTCAAAGGGACAACTTCAGGAGAGGATATCTATGAAAAGGTTTCCCAAACTGTGAAGGATTTGGAACTGGTCTGGGCTAAACTAGCCAGTGTGACAACTGATGGTGCTCCTAGCATGGTGGGGTCTAAGAAAGGAGTAATGCTCCTATGAATCAAGAGATGGACAAACATAAACATTCTCATCCAAAAGCCGTACACTACTATGTAGTAAATCACTGAAGTGGGAAATTGTGGTATCTTGTATTAACTTCATTAGAACTAATGCACTAAACCACAGACAATTCAGGAATTTCTGTCTGAGCTAAATGTTGAAGATTTTCTGTACCACACAGAAGTCTGTTGGCTGAGTCAAGGGAGTTTTGAGACATTTCTATGACTTACTTCCACAGATTACAGCTTTTATGCTTTCAAAAAACAAAGAAGTACCAGAGCTCAATGATGCACAATGGAAATGGCACCTCACCTTTCTGACAGATGTAACAGAGCTACTCAACAGTTTCAATGTGCAACTTTAAGGAAAAGGGAAGCTCATCTGTGATATGCAATCACATGTGAAAGCATTTGAAGTAAAATTGGGTCTCCTTATCAAACAAGTGAAGGAGGAAAATTTCTGCCATCTCCCCTTAACTCAAAATCCATTAGCAGAAAAACCCTTGATTGCATTCCCAAAAGAAACATGTGTGGATTCGCTAGAAAAGTTGAAAAAGGAGTTCCAATTCAGATTTAAAGAACTTCATCTCCATGAACAGGACATACAGCTTTTCCGTAACCCATTTTCTATTGACATTGAAAATGTGGATACAATTTATCAAATGGAACTGGCTGAACTGCAGAATTGTGATTCTCTGAAAAATGCAAGTCAAGCAGCTTGCCAAATTCCTATGCATCTCTCCCCTCTGAGACACATCCGAATTTCAGGAACCATGCACTCAAAATGGCAACCATGCTTGGCAGCTCTTATGTTTGTGAACAGACTTTTTCCAGAATGAAACATCTGAAATTTCCAACCAGATTTAGACTAACTGATGCACACTTGCATTACTTGTTATGGCTAGCAGTGACAAATATGGAACTAGACATTGACTATCTCATCAGTCAAAAGCAGGTCCATAGTTCCCATTGAAATACTGGTCAGTTTGTTGATTTAAATTTACTTGTTCTTTATTTTAAATATTGTATTTGTTACTGTTTTGTTTTTTACTTTAATATAAGATATGTGCAGTGTATGTAGTGATTTGTTCTTAGTTTTTTTTTTTATAGTCTGATCCTCTAATGGTCTGAAGAACAGTGAACTGGCCCCCCTGTGTAAAAAGTTTGGGGACCCCTGATCTAGATTATTCAATGTGTTCTAGTCAGTTACTATAAAATAATCTCATGTTACTGTTATTATTATTGTTGTCAGTTTGTTACCCTAGTCCAGGGGTCCCCAAACTGCAGCCCGTGGGCCATGTGCGATCCCCCCCGAGGCCATTTATCTGACCCCCTACTGCAGTTCCAGAAGGGGCACCTCTTTCATTGATTGTCAGTGAGAGGAGCATTGTATGTGGCGGCACCGTTGCTCACGTACAGTACCGCTTCTGGTGACATAATCTTTTGCGTGACACCTTGTTCTGAGAGTAACTGAATGAGAATGAGGTGCCACACAAAGTATTATATGACTGCACAACGGAAGATATCTGCATGGTGAGTGGCGATCTGTGGGAGGGGATTCTACACTGTGTATTCTGCTGCCCAGTATAGTGGTGGCGGTGACGGACCTGTGCAAGATTTGACAGGCCCATCATAGCCAGCGTTGCAGCCTCCGCTATCCCAGACCGGGGTATACTGATTTGTTCATAGTTTTTTTTAATAGTCCGGCCCTCCAACGGTCTGAGGGACAGTGAACTGGCCCTCTGTGTAAAAAGTTTGGGGACTTCTGTCCTAGTCGATATCAATCCTGTCACTTTGAAATGTGACTTAATTTGATTATGTCTTGAATTTAAATAGTTTAGTTTGTGGTCCTTTCCTAGAAATTATATTTTAAATTTATGCATGATATTAAGAGATTACTAATACAAGGTGTTGCCACTGTTTGCTGCCTGTTTTCCCTCAGATTTGATGAAGACCCTTTACTTCATCTTTTGCCTTTTGTTGATCATACGTGAATTCTATAACTTTAGAAGACATAAAATCCACAGTAATCATTGCATAGTTAAGATGGTAGACTAAGATGGTCTATGCACATTAAAGCAGGTACTGTGTACACTGATTCTTTTCATTCCTTTAGCATAGTTGTTTTTATTTTTTATCTGATTGTTACAAAATCTAAGAGCCTGAATTTTTTTCCAAATCATTATTTTACATAACCCTTCCTAAAGGAAATTTCCTGAATGCTTCCTAAAGTATCAAGAGAAAACTTAAAATTGTCAAAAGTTGCCTATAGAACCATTCAGATTTAGAGAATTGGAGCTGAAAATTTTTATCGTAATTTAAAAATTCATAGATACACTGTTTTTAAGATCAGCAGACAATTGTGACCCAAATTCCTTTCCTTTTAGTTAATGTAACTATTCAAGAATTGCAATGAAGTCTTTTGTTAATGTTCTGGTTTAGTATGAAACTCTTTAAGCTAAAGTGAATATTTGGCATGCATCAGACTTGGTTCTATGTCAGACATGTCAGCAGCCAGAGTGGACCAGGCTTGGTAAACCACTTGTAGGTTTTCCTTCTGCATTAGAAACATAATGTAGCAAGAACCAGCAGTGTTCCAGAGGAGACGATACTATGATAGGCTTTCTCTCCTTCATTTTTGTTAAATACTGCTCTAACTACAAAGGCAGCATTTATATGGCAACTAGAGTATATTTTAAGGTAGAACACTGACTGCTTTTCATGCTGGCAAGTCCTAACTTTACTAATTCTGGCTACCTTTAAGGAATGTGTGTGCACTGGATTTTAGAACAGGAAAAATACAACTTCCACCTTCTTTGAGCAGAGTTCATTTAGGGATATGAATATTTTGGTAATGTTAGTTGTCATTTTCTGTTGCATTTCTGTTACTTGTGTTTCTCAGACTAATGCTTACATGATATATTATGAACTTTTATCCCATCTGTTCATAAAGCAATGTTTTTTTGTGTTTTGAAAAATAGTTGCTTAATATTATTTCATCTTTAGGAATACTGAATGTGATGTATGTGTGCGTGCGTATGTATGCCCCCCCACCCAACACTCTTATCTTTTGCTTTTGTGTTGATTCTAAGGCAAAAGAGCAGTAAGGGCTAGACATTTGTCCCTGGGTCACATAGCTAGGAAGTATTTGAGGTCAGATTTGAACCCAGGATTTCTTGACTCCAGACCTGGCACTCTCTCTACTGTATTACCTAGCTTGTCCCATATGGTGGCAATATTGTAAAACTTAATCTATTCTCAAAATGGGGCATCATTCATGTTTATAGCCCTAAGTACCAAAACCGTAGGGGAAGGTTATGCAAGTGGACTTTGATGAAAACAAGTTAAATAGGATTTTTTTTTCTGCCACTTGACAAGAAGGTAGCCACAACAGGAACTCTTGTTCTCATCTTAAGGACCTTAGGAGTTAACTCAGAATCTATAAACTTTATTAGTTTTCTGAAGACATCTTTTTTAAAGTGGCAATGAGTACACTATTATAACAATCCCATGTGGGTAAAGCACTATAGATACTATTTTACTGATGAGAAAAACTGAGGCTTAAGTTGTGATTTGTTCATGGTTACAATTAGCAGAAATCTGAGGTCTTAAATATAGGTTTTTACTGCCTCAAGGCCTCAAGGTTCTGTTGACTACTGTGATGTATAGAGAAGGTCAATTGGATGACAAATGACTAGAAAAGTTATCAAGCAGAGAATTTAGAATGCTAATATTCTTTAGTGAAATGGCATCATTGACAATTACTGTGAATTAGAAAATAATTTTAGAACTAAAAGGAATTTTGTGGATTATTTCATCCAGAACCTTTATTTTATAGTAAAAGGATCTTAAACCTTAAGATGTTGGATGTCTTGTTCAAGAAAACAAATAATTATTCCAAATAGGACTTAAAAATATATGTCTACGTGATCTGTATTCCTTCTTTCACACCATATTTTTGTCAATTATGGAGGTAGTTAAAAAAGTTTTTTCATCTCTTAAATCAAGTTATCTGTTTATGTGCCTTATAAGATAAGTATGAGGATCAAATGAAATAATGTTTATGAAAGCATTGTGTAAAGTGTAAACATTATATAAATGTAAGGTGATATTATTATTCTCTTTAGTAAAAGGGAAGAGTCATATATTTCCTTTACTAACATGTGTATGGTAGAAAAAAAATTCATCTAGTTCAAAACCTTACTTTAGAGATGAGAAAACTGAAGCCTGTTGAAGGGAAGTGACTTGCACAAGGTAACAAAACTAGCTTAGTAACAAGGCTAGTACTCAAACTTCTCTTTAGAGTAGTAGTTCTCAAAGGGTGTGCCTCAGGCAAATGGCAAAAGTTGCTATAAGTTTAACTTAAATTGTATGGAATTTAAACTGAAAATATATACAGAAAATCTTGCACTATGTTAAGCAAAAAACATTTGAGAACCATGAGTTCAGACCATTTCCCACTAAATGATGAGCCCTCTTCTTGATATTTTGGTGGCATAACTCTTAAAATGTTTTGCTTTTTAAAATAAGCTTTATTCCTGCAATTTTGTTTTTACCTTGATAGCTTTTTGAATCGTTCTAAGTAAAAATAAGTTCTTTTAGACTATTGGAAATGTGTATTTACTGCAATCAAATCAGTCAAACATTTTAAATGTTTGCTTTGTACAAAGAACTTTTCTAGGCTCTGGGATTATAAAATGTTTGCCCCAGTGGAGCATGTATTGTTTTAATCTTATATATTTTTGTACTCATTCAGCTCTTATTATTTATATTTGTGAATTCATTTGGGAAAAGCCCTTTTTTTTTCTATTTGGAGTGATTTTCGACTGCCTTATCTCCTGTTATTTACATTTATTCAAGTTACAAAATAAGGTAACCTGGTTTATTATGCTTTAATACTTAAATACAAGGATTCTCAATTTTACACATGTGGGTGTCCTTTCAACTGATGCAGATCACCACCCCTCCAATGGAATGCAAGTGTGGCATGATGGAAAGAGTGGATTTGGAGTCAGGGAACTTCATTTCAAATATCAGCTCATTGTTCCCTTGGATACGCCATTTAACTTTTTGGGGTCTTAGATTTTTCCATTTGTAAATGAAGGGATTGAATTATAAGTCCATTCTCTAGAGGGTCCTTGCCAGTTCCAAATGTATAAGCTTTAATGGATAGTCTTATGAATTTTAATGACCAAAAATGTCAATCACTTGGTGGCCAACTGTGGTGATGATTATCTCCAAATTTAGACCATTTGGAAAATAGACATAGTCCATAACAATGTTCAGAGCCTTTTAAGTTTAAGAAATGCCAGTATTGGGACTTCCGGTCAAGATGGCGGCTTTGAGAAAGCTAAAGTTCAGATCTCCGGAAACCCTTCCCTACTGAACTCAAACTATATGCTCCTAAGTCACCGAAATTCAAAATAAACAACAGCATAGACCCCGGGAATCCTCCTCCTGGACCTGGACCTGGATCAAAAGGTACGGCCCCCCCAAAAGCCAGAACACGAGATCACTCGGACCTAAGGGGTAGGCAGAAGGAAGGTCCCAGGACCCATCCCCCCAACTCAGAGCACTGAGTCCGAGGCAGCAGAGGGAACCTCAGAGCCTCAGGGCCGGCTATTCTGAAGGCCACATCCTGAAAACAACCTGACCCAGTCTCGGGGGCACCCAGACAGCAGGGAAACAGAGAGACAGGAGGAGCCTGTAGCCCCCTGATCAGATCCTTCCATCAGAGTCTCACCGAAGGTCCCTGCCTCAGGGCATACTCAGTCTGAGGTTAAATCCCATCACCAGCCCTCAGAACTCCAGGAAGCCATGGCCCCTCCCCCCCTCAGAGAGCAGGGTCCTCTGAAACAACAGTAACCCTCAGGGCTGGCAAAAGGGCCTCAGGAGCCGGCTATTCTGAAGGCCACATCCTGAAAACAACCTGACCCAGTCTCGGGGGCACCCAGACAGCAGGGAAACAGAAAGAGACGGGGGAGCCTGCAGCCCCCTGGCTGGATCCTTCCATCCGAGTCTCAAGGTCCTTGCCTCAAAGCATACTCAGTTCAACCCAGAAAAAGTTAATCTTATCAAGAGCCCTCGGAGCTCTGGGAAGCTGCGGCCCCTCCCCCCTCAGAGTGCTGGCTGTCCTGGCCAGCTAAGGCACAGAAACAAACACCCCGAGGAAAGGGCCAACCCAGGCTCAGAACGTGGAAGTAAGGCAAAGGAGAAGCATTGGGAGGGAACTGAGGAGGGCAGTAACAAACAAGGAAACACCAGAAATTCCTGGCTTGCCCAGGAAGACAGAACAACAACTGCATAGAACGGACAATCTGCCTAGGGCTAAAACCTCTGAACACCAGACAGAGATAAGAAAAGCTAGTTCTCCCCACTCAGATAGAGATGGCAAATTCCACAGAAGCACAAAAGCCCCAAAATTCCAAGAAAAACAAGAAGAAGGGGGCGACTTTGGACACGTTTTATGGAGCAAAAATACAAAATACAGAGGAGATAGAAGAGGAAACACAAGCAAATGCTCCGAAACCTTCCAAAGGAAATGGCAACTCTCCACAAACCCATGAAGAATTTGAATCTGAAAGGATCAAAAAGATAGAAGCCTTCTGTGAGGAAAAGTGGGAAATAATGCAAAAGAAATTCACGCATCTACAAAACCAGTTTGACCAAACTGAAAAGGAAAACCAGGCTTTAAAGGTCAGAATTAGGCAACTCGAAGACAATGAACAGGTAAAAGAGCAAGAATCAATAAAGCAAAGCCAAAAGATCAAGAAATTAGAAGAGAACATAAAATATCTCACTGACAAGGTGACAGACTTGGAAAATAGAGGAAGAAGAGATAATTTAAGAATAATTGGACTTCCAGAAAAGCCAGAAATAAACAGCAAACTTGACATCGTAATACAAGATATAATCAAAGAAAATTGCCCAGAGATTCTAGAACAAGGGGGCAATACAGCCACTGACAGAGCTCACAGAACACCCTCTACACTAAATCCCCAAAAGACAACTCCCAGGAATGTAATTGCCAAATTCCAAAGCTTTCAAGCAAAAGAAAAAATCCTATAAGAAGCCAGAAAAAGACAATTTAGATATAAAGGATATAAAGTTCCACTCTGAATGATCGTAAGGCATGGAACATGATTTTCAGAAAGGCAAGAGAGCTGGGTCTTCAACCAAGAATCAGTTATCCAGCAAAACTGACTATATACTTCCAAGGGAAAGTATGGGCATTCAACAAAATAAAAGATTTCCCAATTTTTGCAAAGAAAAGACCAGAGCTCTGTGGAAAGTTCAATATCGAAAAACAAAGAGCATGGAATACCTGAAAAGGTAAATATGAAGGAAAGGTAAAAGGAGAAAAAATGTTATCTTTTTCTTTTACCCAAACTCTCTTCTATAAGGACTACATTTATATCAATCTATGTATACTAACATGTGGGGAAAATATAATGTGTAAATAGGGGGAAAAGAAAGACCAAATAGAATAATCTTTCTCACACAAAGATCCACACGGAAAGGGGAGGGGAAGAAAACTCCTATAAGAAGGAGAGGAAGAGAGTTTTTACTTAAACCTTACTCTCAGGGAAATCAACTCTGAGAGGGAAGAACATCCAGATCCATTGGGATCGTGAATTCTATCTTACCCAACAAGGGAAGGGAGAAGGGAAAACCAAGGGGGGAGGGGGGAGGGAACACAAAAAAGGGAGGGAAGAAGAGGGGGGAAGGGGAGGGAACAAAAAGGGAGGGACTAGAAAGGGAAACATATCAAGGGAGGGGACAAGGGGGACTGATTTAAAGTAAATCACCGGACTAAAAGGTAGAGCTAAAGAAGAGAGGTTAGAATTAGGGAAGGATATCAAAATGCCAGGGAGTCCACCAGTAACAGTCATAACTTTGAACGTGAATGGGATGAACTCACCAATAAAATGTAGACGAATAGCAGAATGGATTAGAATCCAAAACCCTACCATATGTTGTCTTCAAGAAACACACATGAGGCGGGTTGACACCCACAAGGTCAGAATTAAAGGATGGAGTAAGACCTTCTGGGCCTCAACTGACAGAAAGAAGGCAGGAGTTGCAATCATGATATCTGATAAAACCAAAGCAAAAAGAAATGCCAGTATTTGGCTGGCCTAGCCTTTGAGAATCTAGCCCTGTCCTGTGTCAAGAGATAGCATTGAAATAGGACTTATAACAGAAGCATTTTTGTTAATCATAGTTAACTAATTTAAGGGCAGAATCAAGATGGTAAAGTGATAGGAAGCAATTTTTCAATAGCTCTTCAGAATACCTCCTTCAGAACAACCTCAAGAATGCTTCAGGCCAAGACAAGAAAGCTAAGAAAAAGTCACAGCAAATCATTTTTCCAACAAAGACCAGCTTAAGAAGATCCATGTTTAAAAATTAAAAAAATTAAAAAAAAAAAAAGAAGATCCATAGCTTAGGTCTATGGATACTGGGGTAAGGACTGATCAAGAGTGTTCAACAGAAATGGGTTAATGGAGCATTCTAGCATCTAGCTGTGGGAAGAGAGCCAAGACAGAGCACCAGATCAAGAAGCACACAGGCTGAAAAAGAAACCAGGGGACCCTTGAACTAGCACTAAGAGCAAGAACAGGTGCTATCTGGTAGCTCTGCCACCCATTATCCAATTTCAGGTCACAGACATATGGCAAAGAGAAGTGGTCATGAGTGCCTGGGGCCCTAGCTGAGTACTGAGCATAGAACAAATTCCAGGAACTTAACAGTGTGGCTCTATGCCCTAGAGCTGAACAGGGACTCAGTTCTGACCTTTAGTTTAGCACGTAAGCCTGTGACAGAATAACTGGAGGAGACCAACACCAAAGGAGAACCATCAGTTCAGTTACTTTGAACCTGTAGAACCTCCTATCAGGTAACAGTGACTTAGTCTAGGAACAGTCTACTGAAACTCAACCCCACAAAGGCCAACAGATCCAAACCTGGATCAGGAACTCTCAGATTTCATACAGGAGGGCAGTGAACAGATCACATCACTTTGGAAACACACAAAACTTGCAGGCCTCCAGATTGAATTATGTAAGCAGTTGAAGGACATAAAAGGACAGAAGCTCAGGCCAGCCATCTCTTCTCCCTCAAAAATGTATAGACCTCAACACTAATATAAAGTATAGACAAGAAATAGGTTGGGAAAATTAGTAAGCAAAAAAGAAATCTGGCTAAAAAACTAAATGTTATTTAGTTATAGGGAAGCCCAAGACTCAGGTACATAAGACTGACTTGAAAATATCTACAAAGCAAAGCCTCAAAGAAAAGTGAAGATTGGACATAAGCTGAACAAGAATTTCTGGAAGATTTTTAATAAAAGCGTTAAAAGGAGGGACTAAAAATGATTTTACAAAACAAATGAGAACTGTGGAAGAAAGATATGAAAAAAGTTAGCAGCTTGGTAAAAGAGGTAAAGACCTTACTGAAGAAAATAGTTTTTTGAAAATTAGAATTGACCAAATGGAAGCTAATTATTTTAGGAGATATTGATAAATAATAAAAACAAAGTCAAAAGCCTGAAAAAAAAAGAAAATGTGAACTATCTCAGGAAAAAACAACTAAGCTGAAAGTAGATTAAGTAGAGATAACTTAAGAATCATTATTTCAGAAAGCCATGATAAAAAAGCACCTAGACATCATTTGTTTCAAAGAATTATAAAGTAAAATTACTCAGATATCTTCAAACAAGAGGACAAAATAGAAATTAAAAGAATCTACTGATTACCTCCTGAAAGATGGAAACTCCCAGATGGAAACTCCCAGGAATAGTATAGCCAAAATCCTGGAGCTCCCAGGTCAAGGAAAAAATACTGAAAGTTGCTAGAAAGAATTATATAGTGGAGTCACAATCAGGATTGCACATGATTTAGCAGCTACCATTATAAAAAGGAGTTCTTGAAATATGAAATTCTAGAAGGTAAAGGATCTAAAACTATAGCCAAGAATAACCAGCCCAGCAAAACTAAATCCAATCCTATAGGGGAAAAAATGATTTAAAAAAAAAAAAAACCTTTCTTAGAATCAATACCCAGAGTATTAGTTCCAAGGCAGAAAAGTGGTAAGGGCTGGACACGGGGGTAAAATTTTCTCAGGGTCATGTAACTAGAACGTGTGTACAGATTTGAACCTAGGCCCTCCCATCTCTAGGCCTGATTCTCAATCCACTGAGCCACCCAGCTGACCTTGAAAAATGGCTTTTTAATAAGATAGAGGACTTTCACACACTTTTTTAAATGAAAAACCAGAGTTGAATAGAAAACCTGACATTCAGACAAAGGGCTCAAGAGACTCATAAAAAGATTCACATAAGAAAGAAAGAAACCATGAGAGACTAAATGAAGTTAAAGTGTTTACATTTTTATATAGAGAAATGATACATGTACCCTCAGAACTTTTTCACCACCAGAGGTCTTAGAGGGAATCTAATTAACAGTGGATTTGAACATGCTTCTGTATGTTTGAATGAACTCAAAATAAGAATGGTAGGTTGGGGAAGAGGGATGCATAGGGAAAGGAAGAGTAAAGAAAATTATCCCACATAAGCAGGGCCCCCAAGGAAGAGTTTATACAATGGAGGAGACCGTGGGTTTGGGGGTGGGGTGGAACTGGCAATACTTGAACCTTACTCATTTGAACTGACTCAAGGAGAGAAGTATTAAAATACACATCCACAGCTGGGTACAGAAACCCAATATAAGCAACAGGGAAGTGGGAAGGAAAGTGGCCAAGAGAAAAGGATGGGGTAAGAGAGAGGGCAGATTGAGAAAGATGGTAGTAAGAAGTAAAACCAATTCTTTAAGAGAGGACAGGGAAAAAAAAGAAAGGTAAGTTTAAAAGAATAGAATGTAGGGAAATATACACTTAGTAATAACAGTGAATTTCAGTGGGTTGAATTTACTCACAAAACAGAAATAGGATAGCAGAGTGGATTAGAAACTAAAATTCAATAATATATTGTTTATAAGAAAGACACTTGAAATAGGTACACATGGAATTAAAAATAAGGGACTGGTGCAAAGTCTCTTCTGCTTCTGCAGAAGTGAAAAAGGCAAAGGTGGCAATCATGATCTCAAACAAGACTAAAGCAAAAATAGACCTAATTAAAAGAGATAAACACGGAAACTACATTTTGGTGAAAGATAATTTAGACAATACAAATATTGAATATTTATGCACTAAACAATATAACATCTAAACTTTTAAAAGAAAAGTTGAATGAATAACAGGAAATAGAAAGTAAAAGTATCAATAGACGCAGAAAAAGCCTTTGATAAAATACAACACCCATTCCTATTAAAAGCACTAGAAAGCATAGGAATAGAAGGATCGTTCCTAAAAATAATAAACAGTATATATCTAATAAAAAACCATCAGCTAATATCATCTGCAATGGGGATAAACTAGATGCATTCCCAATAAGATCAGGAGTGAAACAAGGATGCCCATTATCACCTCTATTATTTGACATTGTACTAGAAACACTAGCAGTAGCAATTAGAGAAGAAAAAGAAATTGAAGGCATCAAAATAGGCAAGGAGGAGACCAAGTTATCACTCTTTGCAGATGACATGATGGCCTACTTAAAGAATCCTAGAGATTCAACCAAAAAGCTAATTGAAATAATCAACAACTTTAGCAAAGTTGCAGGATACAAAATAAACCCACATACTCAAGTCATCAGCTTTTCTATATATCTCCAACACAGCTCAGCAGCAAAAACTAGAAAGAGAAATCCCATTCAAAATCACCTTAGACAAAATAAAATACCTAGGAATCTATCTCCTGAGACAAACACAGGAACTATATGAACACAACTACAAAACATTCTCCACACAACTAAAACTAGACTTGAGCAATTGGAAAAACATTAACTGCTCATGGATAGGATGATCCAATATAATAAAAATGACCATCCCACCCAAACTTATTTATCTATTTAGTGCCATACCCATGGAACTCCCAAAATATTTCTTTACTGATTTAGAAAAAACCATAGCAAAGTTCATTTAGAATAACAAAAGATCAAGGATATCCAGGGAAATAATGAAAAAAAAAAACACAAATGAGGGGGGCCTTGCAGTCCCAGACCTCAAACTATATTACAAAGCAGCAGTCATCAAAACAATTTGGTACTGGATAAGGGACAGAAAGGAGGATCAGTGGAATAGACTGGGGGCAAGAGACCTCAGCAAGACAGTATCCGATAAACCCAAAGATCCCAGTTTTTGGGACAAAAATCCACTATTCGATAAAAACTGCTGGGAAAATTGGAAGACAGTGTGGGAGAGATTAGGAATTGATCAACACCTCACACCCTACACCAAGATAAATTCAAAATGGATGAGTGACTTAAACGTAAAGAAGGAAACCATAAGTAAATTGGGTAAACACAGAATAGTATACATGTCAGACCTTTGGGAGGGGAAAGACTTTAAAACCAAGCAAGACATAGAAAGAATCACAAAATGTAAAATAAATAATTTTGACTACATCAAATTAAAAAGCTTTTGTACAAACAAAACCAATGTAACTAAAACCAGAAGGAAAACAACAAATTGGGAAAAAATCTTCATAAAAACCTCTGACAAAGGTTTAATTACTCAAATTTATAAAGAGCTAAATCTATTGTACAAAAAATCAAGCCATTCTCCATTTGATAAATGGGCAAGGGACATGGATAGGCAGTTTTCAGATAAAGAAATCAAAACTATTAATAAGCACATGAAGAAGTGTTCTAAATCTCTTATAATCAGAGAGATGCAAATCAAAACAACTCTGAGGTATCACCTCACACCTAGCAGATTGGCTAACATGACAGCTATGGAAAGTAATGAATGCTGGAAGGGATGTGGCAAAGTAGGGACATTAATTCATTGCTGGTGGAGTTGTGAACTGATCCAACCATTCTGGAGGGCAATTTGGAACTATGCACAAAGGGTGATAAAAGAATATCTACCCTTTGATCCAGCCATAGCACTGGGTCTGTACCCCAAAGAGATAATAAGGAAAAAGACCTGTACAAAAATATTCATAGCTGCGCTCTTTGTGGTGGCCAAAAACTGGAAAACGAGGGTATGCCCATCAATTGGGGAATGGCTGAGCAAATTGTGGTATATGTTGGTGATGGAATACTATTGTGCTAAAAGGAATAATAAAGTGGAGGAGTTCCATGGAGACTGGAACAACCTCCAGGAAGTGATGCAGAGCGAGAGGAGCAGAACCAGGAGAACATTGTACACAGAGACTAATACACTGTGGTATAATCGAACGTAATGGACTTCTCCATTAGTGGCAGTGTAATGTTCCTGAACAATTTGCAGGAATCTAGGAGAAAAAAACACCATTCATAAGCAGAGGATAAACTGTGGGAGTAGAAACACCAAGGAAAAGCAACTGCCTGAATACAGCGGTTGAGGGGACATGACAGAGGAGAGACTCTAAATGAACATTCTAATGCAAAAATTAACAACATGGCAATGGGTTCGAATCAAGAACACATGTGATACCCAGTGGAATCACGCGTCGGCTACAGGGGGTGGGTGGGAGGAAAAGAAAATGATCTTTGTCTTTAATGAATAATGCATGGAAATGATCAAATAAAATACTATAAAATTTAAAAAAAAAGAAAGTAAAAGTATAATAGTGTGAGACCTTGATTTACCTCTCTCAGATTTAGATAAATCTAACATAAAAATAAACAAGAATCTAAGGTAATATATAGACTTTTAGAAAAATTAGATATGGTAGTCATCTGAACAGTACTGAATGGAAACAGAAAGGAAAATATCTATTTCTCAATTGTGTATAACACTTTCACAAAAATTGATCATGAATTAGGGCCATAAAGACCTCATCAACAAATGCAGAAAAGGAAAAATTGGTAAACATTCCTTTTCCTAATTTTAAAATGTTTTATTTTTATATTTATTTCCCATTGTCCCTTCTCATTTTCCCCAAGGAACTTTCCCTTGGGACAAATAAGACAGACAAGCAAAATGTTAATCATATTGGCTATGCCTACAAATGATTACCTCATTTCACATTTATAGTTCATCACTCCCCCCCCTCATCCCCACCCCCCATCACTTCTTTGCTGAGAGGAGTTGGGACATGCTATATCATTATTCATTTGAAGTCGGCATTGGTCATTACAATGATAAAAGACTCTAAATATTGCTTAAGTCCAAAGCTTCTTAATATTATTTTTTTTACATTATTGTGGTCATCTTATAAATTGGTCTTTGGGTTCTTTTTACTTTGATTTTCACCATATACAAGTTTCCCTAAATTTCTGAAATTTTTGTAATTTTAATTTATTCTGGCACAATAACATTTCTTTATTTCTTATCTCAGTTTGTTCAGTTATTTCTAAATCTATAGTCACTCATTTCCTTCTAGCTCTCTGATAGTATGTGTGGCCTTTGGTAGGAAGGAGAAAAGAACTAGATGAATAAATGTATTTATTATCTGAGCAGTTTGTGTAGAAATTTTTGACTAATAGCACCTAGGGAAATGTTAAATATTACTAGTATTGCTCTTTCCACATGGGATTATGATCTCTAACCACTTTCTAGAAAGAGCTTTTCTTTTTATTTAAAAACTCTAAGAATATAGAGAGTGATTTTGAAAAGATTTGAAGAGAAACATACTAAAATTAAGGATAATACTTTTTGTGACTTTTTTCATTTTTAAATTACATGTCATCCAGAATAATGTGGCTTATGATCCAGAATCATGCCTAAATCAAATGGAATCTTTAAAAAGCCACAATAATAGTTATATCTAAAATTAAAATTGGTTTGGAGAAGGGAAATATCACCTTTTTATTTATTTTTTAAGAATTTATTTAAATGATTAATTTAGAGTGTTTTTCCAGGATTACAAAAATCATGTTCTTTTCCTATCCTCTCCACAACTGTCTCCCATAGCCGACGCACAATTCCACTGGATTTTACAAGTGTCATTGGTCAAGACCTATTTCCATATTATTGATATTTGCATGAGGGTGATCATTTAGAGTCTACATCCCCAATCATATGCCCATCAACCCATGTGATGAAGCAGTTGTTTTTCTTTTGTGTTTCTACTCCCACAGATCTTCCTCTGAATGTGGATAGTGTTTTCTTTCTCCTAAGTCCTTCAGAATTGTCCTGGATCATTGCATTGCTACTCATAGAGAAGTCCATTATGTTCTATTATACCACAGTGTATTAGTCTCTGTGTATAATGTTCTCTTGGTTCTGCTCCTTTCACTCTGCATCACTTCCTGGAGGTCGTTCCAGTCTCCATGGAATTCCTCTACTTTATTATTCCTTTTAGCACAATAGTATTCCATCACCAACATATACCACAATTTGCTCAGCCATTCCCCTATTGAAGGGCATCCCCTTGTTTTCCAATTTTTGGCCACCACAAAGAACGCAGCTATGAATATTCTTGTATAAGTCTTTTTCCTTATTATCTCTTTGTGGTACAAACCCAGCAGTGCTATGGCTGGATCAAAGGGCAGACAGTCTTTTAGCACCCTTTGGCCATAGTTCCAAATTGCCCTCCAGAATGGTTGGATCAATTCACAACTCCACCAGCAAAGCATTAATGCCCTGACTTTGCCACATCCCCTCCAGCATTCATTACTTTCCTTTGCTGTCATGTTAGCCAATCTGCTAGGTGTGAGGTGATACCTCAGAGTTGTTTTGATTTTAATTTCTCTGATTATAGGAGATTTAGAGCATTTTTTCATGTGTTTATTGATAGTTTTGATATTTCATCTGAAAATTGCCTATTTATATCCCATACCCATTTATCAATAGGGGAATGGCTTGCTTTTTTGTACAATTGATTTAGCTCTTTATAAATTTGAGTAATTAGACCTTTGTCAGAAGTTTTTGTTATGAGGATTTTTTGTTTTGTTTGTACAAAAACTTTTAATTTAATGTAATCAAAATTATTTTACATTTTGTAATTTTTTCTAACTCTTGCTTGGTTTTAAAATCTTTCCTTTCCCAAAGATCTGACAAGTATACTATTCTGTGTTTACCTAATTTACTTATAGTTTCCTTCTTTATATTCAAGAGATTGTAGGGGGCAGCTGGGTAGCTCAGTAGATTGAGAGTCAGGCCTAGAGATGGGAGGTCCTAGGTTCAGATCTGGTCTCAGACACTTCCCAGCTGTGTGACCCTGGGCAAGTCACTTGACCCCATTGTCTAGCCCTTACCACACTTCTGCCTTGGAGCCAATACACAGTATTGATTCCAAAATGGAAGGTAAGGGTTTAAAAAAAGAGAGATTTTGTCCAAATTTCCCTTTATTTTGAGCATTTGATGAATAACTTTGAATTATTATCATTATTACTCTATTGTGCCACTAGTTTAATTCAGTAGTAATTTTTCAAAGTGTCTGCTTTGTGCCAGATGTACTCTTTGAAACTAGAGATAGAGAAAAAGTATATACAAAATAATTTCAGGGATTGAGAATGGACTCTCTAATGGAATCTGGAAAAGCCTTCTTCTGGCCCTTGATGTGAGCCTTAAGTAGAGTCATGGATTGGGAAGGCATAGAGGCAGAGATGGGGTGTCTTCTATAAGGAGCAGCAAGTAGATCAGTAGATTCACAACTTGAATCCATGTTGTGAAAGACCTTAAATTTCAAATAGAAGTTTTAATTTTATCTTTGAGGCAAGAGGAAACTACTCATGCTACTTGAGCAAGGGAGTGATATAACTGTAGGCCTCTCCTTTAACTTATTCCTTTGGCAGCTGTATAGAGGATGCACTGTTTGGGAGAAACACTTAAAACAAAGAGAATAATTAGAAAGCAGTATTTCTAGGTAGTGGTGATGGGGACATCACAGAGGGTTTTGGCTGTGGAAATGGAGAAAAAGGAGGTAAATGAGAAAGAAGGAAAGGTAATATCCACAAGACTAAACAGCTGATTGGTGTTTTTAAAAAACCCTAAAAAAAAAAAAAGGGAGTCTATCATACACAACAAAATGCACAAATGACTATATGATCACATTTTCTCTAAACTGTGTAATGTGTACTTTATAGTAATTATTAGTGACTGTATTAAATACCAGAATTAGAAACTAATGTGGATGTTTTAGACAAATAATGCCCTCTGTTACCTATTAAAATGGAAATTAAGAGATAGACAAATATCCATATCAGTTGAGTTAGTGTTATATTCTGTCAGGTAGGTATAAAGTAAATGGTTTTTATTTATAACATTACCATATGGATACAAAAATTGAAAATTGATTATGCAAAAAAAACCTATTATGCTGCTTTAACCTCAAGTCTTTGAATTCTTTCTATAGAATTTAAAATATGATCTGAAATATTTTGATCCTTTGTAGCTTGTAGAACAGTTTTTTGATAGGACTTGTCCTTGTACTAAGTCAACAGAGTAACCAGTGGTCACTAAAGCCATGTTCTATCAGAAAGGTAGAAAGAGATGATGATAGAAAATCCTAGGGTGGGTTTAAAGTCAAGGCATCTACTAAAAACATTTAACACAGAGGAAGATTTTTTTTTCCATCTAAAGTACTAATCTAGAGGGGGGGGACCCAACAATAATGGCCATGTATAAAAAAAGGACAACTGAATTACTTGCTTTGATATATATGTATATATATATATAAAATATATAAAATCACATGTTTTAGACATTCAAAGACATTTATTGATCATCTTCCTTCAATCCATTCACTCCGGAAATGAGGAAGCCAAGTTCCAGAAAGATTACATCTATGATTCCATAAAAAGAATTAATTTTTTAAAAACTTATTTGAACTGAGGTGA
Source organism: Monodelphis domestica (assembly GCF_027887165.1). NCBI lineage: Eukaryota > Metazoa > Chordata > Mammalia > Didelphimorphia > Didelphidae > Monodelphis > Monodelphis domestica. Next base: position 234,109,820 of record NC_077230.1, read on the forward strand.
AATGAAAGAATCAGGAAAATTTTATATAGGTTGTCTATAACAATGTAGAACAAAGCACAAAAAACAAAGTAACTGAATATTGTGTAATTGTAATGATCAAGTGTAGCCCTAGAAAAGTAAATGCACCTCCATTTCTTTTTTTTTTAATATATTTTATTTGATCATTTCCAAGCATTATTCGTTAAAGACATAGATCATTTTCTTTTCCTCCCCCCCCACCCCCCATAGCCGACGCGTAAGTCCACTGGGCATTAGATGTTTTCTTGATTTGAACCCATTGCTTTGTTGATAGTATTTGCATTAGAGTGTTCATTTAAAGTCTATCCTCTGTCATATCCCCTCAACCTCTGTATTCAGGCAGTTGCTTTTTCTCGGTGTTTCCACTCCCATAGTTTATCCTTTGCTTATGAATGGTGTTTTTTTTCTCCTGGATCCCTGTAAGTTTGTTCAGGGACATTACACCGCCCCTAATGTAGAAGTCCATTACGTTCGATTATACCACAGTGTATTAGTCTCTGTGTACAATGTTCTCCTGGTTCTGCTCCTCTCGCTCTGCATCACTTCCTGGAGGTTGTTCCAGTCTCCATGGAACTTCTCCACTTTATTATTCCTTTTAGCACAATAGTACTCCATCACCAACATATACCACAGTTTGTTCAGCCATTCCCCAATTGATGGGCATCCCCTCGTTTTCCAGTTTTGGGCCACCACAAAGAGCGCAGCTATGAATATTTTTGTACAAGTCTTTGTGTCCATTATCTCTTTGGGGTACAGACCCAGCAGTGCTATGGCTGGGTCAAAGGGTAGATATTCTTTTGTCGCCCTTTGGGCATAGTTCCAAATTGCCCTCCAGAATGGTTGGATCAGTTCACAACTCCACCAGCAATGAATTAATGTCCCTACTTTGCCACATCCCCTCCAGCATTCATTACTTTCCTTTGCTGTAATGTTAGCCAATCTGCTAGGTGTGAGGTGATACCTCAGAGTTGCTTTGATTTGCATCTCTCTGATTATAAGAGATGTAGAACACTTCTTCATGTGCTTGTTAATAGTTTTGATTTCTTTATCTGAGAACTGCCTATCCATTTCCCTTGCCCATTTATCAATTGGAGAATGGCTTGATTTTTTGTACAATTGATTTAGCTCATTATAAATATGAGTAATTAAACCTTTGTCAGAGGTTTCTATGAAGATTTTTTCCCAATTTGTTGTTTCCCTTCTGATTTTAGTTATATTGGTTTTGTTTGTACAAAAGCTTTTTAGTTTGATGTAGTCAAAATTATTTATTTTACATTTTGTGATTCTTTCTATATCTTGCTTGGTTTTAAAGCCTTTCCCCTCCCAAAGGTCTGACATGTATACTATTCTGTGTTTACCCAATTTACTTATGGTTTCCTTCTTTATGTTTAAGTCACTCACCCATTTTGAATTTATCTTGGTGTAGGGTGTGAGGTGTTGATCTATTCCTAGTCTCTCCCACACTGTCTTCCAATTTTCCCAGCAGTTTTTATCGAATAGTGGATTTTTGTCCCAAAAGCTGGGATCTTTGGGTTTATCGTATACTGTCTTGCTGAGGTCGTTTTCCCCCAGTCTATTCCACTGATCTTCCTTTCTGTTTCTTAGCCAGTACCAAATTGTTTTGATGACTGCTGCTTTGTAATATAGTTTGAGGTCTGGGACTGCAAGGCCCCCATCATATGTGTTTTTTTTCATTATTTCCCTGGATATCCTTGATCTTTTGTTCTTCCAAATGAACTTTGTTATGGTTTTTTCTAAATCAGTGAAGAAGTATTTTGGTAGTTCAATGGGTATGGCACTAAATAGATAAATAAGTTTGGGTAGGATGGTCATTTTTATTATATTGGCTCGTCCTATCCATGAGCAGTTAATGTTTTTCCAATTGTTCAAGTCTAGTTTTAGTTGTGTGGCGAGTGTTTTGTAGTTGTGTTCATATAGTTCCTGTGTTTGTCTTGGGAGATAGATTCCTAGGTATTTTATTTTGTCTAAGGTGATTTTGAATGGGATTTCTCTTTCTAGTTCTTGCTGCTGAGCTGTGTTGGAGATATATAGAAAAGCTGATGATTTATGTGGGTTTATTTTGTATCCTGCAACTTTGCTAAAGTTGTTGATTATTTCAATTAGCTTTTTGGTTGAATCTCTAGGATTCTTTAAGTAGACCATCATGTCATCCGCAAAGAGTGATAACTTGGTCTCCTCCTTGCCTATTCTGATGCCTTCAATTTCTTTATCTTCTCTAATTGCTACTGCTAGTGTTTCTAGTACAATGTCAAATAGTAGAGGTGATAATGGGCATCCTTGTTTCACTCCTGATCTTATTGGGAATGCATCTAGTTTATCCCCATTGCAGATGATATTAGCTGTTGGTTTTAGATATATACTGTTTATTATTTTTAGGAATGACCCTTCTATTCCTATGCTTTCTAGTGTTTTTAATAGGAATGGGTGTTGTATTTTATCAAAGGCTTTTTCTGCATCTATTGAAATAATCATGTGGTTCTTGCTAGTTTGCTTGTTGATGTGGTCAATTATGTGGATGGTTTTCCTAATGTTGAACCAGCTCTGCATCCCTGGTATGAATCCTACTTGATCATGGTGAATGATCCTTCTGATCACTTGCTGGAGTCTTTTTGCTAGTATCCTATTTAAAATTTTTGCATCTATATTCATTAGGGAGATTGGTCTATAGTTTTCTTTCTCTGTTTTTGACCTGCCTGGTTTTGGAATCAGTACCATGTTTGTGTCGTAAAAGGAGTTTGGTAGAACTCCCTCTTTGCTTATTATGTCAAATAGTTTGTATAGTATTGGGGTTAGCACCTCCATTTCTTTGGAAAGGTAAAGAACTATACATGTAATGTTATATTCTGTTCATATGTTGGTTAATTTCATTTAATTATTTTTATGTCTTTTTTATAAGTATGGCTTTCAGGTTAAGAGGACGAGGTATATATTTGGAAATTAATGTGATCTAAAAGCAGAAGATATTAACAAACACTTATATATTTTTTAAATTAAGCAGCCTAAATGTAACTGTCCTAATATTCCCAAATTTCTGCATTCATCACTCCTATTATTCAGGATTCATACTTCTCCATTGCTTACCATATTAGACACAATTGCCTTGGCCTACGTAAACACAATCATTAGCTCCTACTTCACTTCCTCATTTCTCTCCAGTACACTGCTATCTTTTTAATCACTCAGATTTGCAACCTATGCATCAATTAGGCTCAACTCTTTATCCTCTCTTACCCTTTCCTTCTATCTTGGAATTGATACTAAGTATCTGTTCCAAGGCAGAAGAATGTTAAGGACTAGACAATGGGGGTTAAGTGACTTCCTAAGGTTTGGAGGTCATATTTGAATCCAGGTCTTCCCAACACCAGGCCTGGCTCCATATCAACTGAGCCATCTAGCTGCCCCCAAGTCTGTTGAGTCTTATGTAAATTTGCTGCAGAAACACATAGGAAAAGAATAAAGACAGGAACAATAATAATATGAAATGTGTGTGTGCATATACACATTCATAAAGAGGCATCTTGTTCAATTGTTTTGCACTTTTTGTGACCCCATTTGGGGTTTTGTTGGCAGGAATACTGGAATGGTTTGTCATTTCCTTCTCTATCTTATTTTTTCAAAGATGAGGAACTGAAAACAAACAGGGTTAAGTGACTTTTCCAGGGTCATACAGTTAAGATGTGTCTAAGGCCAGATTTGAACTTAGGAAAATGATTCTTCTTGCCTCTAGATCTGGCACTCTGTCCACTGTGCTAACTGTCTGCCCATAAAGATGCTATTCATGTACTTGCATATAATGGATAACTGAGGCAGGAGAGTAAAGTTGTGGTAAAAAGTCTGGAGTCTTTATTCCTCAGAGAATAGTTTTCCTGTCCTTCCCAATACCCCATTTACATGTAGAAACAACTTCACTTCTCTCAGTTCCATTTTCCCTTTGGTTTTCTCTCTCTTCTCTTAGTTTCTTACCCTGTTATCTTGTTTAACCAGAAAAGAGGCAGCAATGGTTAGATTGTTGGCCTTGGAGGCAGACATATTTGGGTTTGGATTATCTTTGACAGCCGAGCTAGATAATTATGGGCAAGTCACTTAAATTCTCTAGGATCAGTTTCTTTCCTAATCTTTAAAATGAGGATGATAATTTGAATCTCAGAATTGTGAGGCTCAAATAATGTCTGTAAGATGCTCTGCATGCTAAGACATCGAGAAGATGAACTGAATTTTTGTTTGTTAACCTTTCCAGAAATGTAACAAGTGAAAGAATCAGTAGTACTCTACTGATAGTAAAAGATTTTGAAAGACAGTATAGTGTTGACTAAAGAGCACTCAGTTTGCTTTCAGAGAACTTAACTTTGAATTTTAGCTCTGACTTTTTATCCATGTTACCTTGTGTCAATCAATCACTTCTCTCTTGTGGTCTTCAGTTTTCTCCCCTAAAAATAGAGAGGGATCTTATAAGGTCTTTTCTAGCCCTAAGGCAGCAGTGATCACTGGATCACAATTATATGTGCTTAGTGGAGCTACTATGATTGTGTTTAGTTTTTTTCCCTGATTATTGTTTTTATAGTACATTTTTTTCTTTCCAAAGCCTTGGATGAATGAAAAGCATTTTATTGAATAAAAATGTGCAAAGCACAGTGCTTACGTGCTAGGATACAAAGATATCCTATCCATTTCTGATGTCAAACCTTCTAGCATGTTTTGTTGATCAGACTGCAGGTCCCTGAGATTTCTTCCCTTTAAAGAAAAAAATTCTGGACTAGAAATATCTCCTAAAGCTGGAAGGATTTCTCCCAGCTATGGTCCAGTATGAAGTTCTCTGTAGTTATTAGCTGTTGTAATGAATAGAATCCTGGGCCTGGAGTCTGGAAGACCTGAGTTAAAATCCAGCCTTAGTCATATAACTCACTGTGTGACTCTGGGCAAGTCACTTTATCTCTGCTTACCTCATTTTCCTCAACTGTAAAATGGAAGTAATAATAGCACCTACCTTCTAGGGTTGTTGTGAAGATCAAATTGATAGCAAATTCAAGCTCTTAGCACAGTGACCATCACATAGTAGGTCCTATATAAATGCTGGCTATTATTATCATAGCAGTTTTATTCAAGGAAATCCTGTAGGAGACATTGTGAATCTGATGGTAATTGTCAAGGTCCAAGTAGAATGTGAGTTGCTTGAGAGAAGGTACTTTAAAAAATTTTTATTTTGTATCTCCAGTGACCTAGCACCAAGCAGGCACTTAATAAATGTTTTTATTGAAATGAATTAGGGAGAACCATTAAAACGATAGATATAGTTAAGTATTTTGTTGCTGGTTGCCAAGGTGATTACATAATTATTATATCCAGCTAGAGACTTTTCCTTTGTATCAGTGACACCAAATCAATTCAGCTAACATTTATTAAGCACCTATTATGTTTCAGGAACTGTAATAAATACTGAAGATATAAAACATACTTTAGGAGCTCATAGCCTAATGGCAGTTTCAACTTGCAAAGAACTGTATACAAAGAAGGACAGCTATGTGGTACAGTGGATAGAGTTGGGTCTGGAGTCGAGAGGGCCCAGGTTCAGATTTGGCCTCAGACACTTCCCAGATGTGTGACCTTGGGCAAGTCGTTTAACTTTAACTCTCTTTTAAATTGATACTAAGACTTAAGGTAAGGGTTTTAGGGGAAAACAAACAAAAAAAGATATACAAACACACCATAAACAAGACATACAGGCTAAATTTGGAATAGTGTCAGAGAAGGCACTAAGATGAAAGAGGACAGAGGCTTTTTGCAGAAGATAAAACTTTAAGAAGACTAAAAGGAAGCTACTAGTCAGTCAACATTCAGTGCTTATTATGAGCCTTGCAAACTTGGGATGGAGAGGGGAAAGGACTGTTATCTAGGGATGAGAGGGAAGGATCAGAAGAAGGCTTTTGTGGAAGAGGAGCCTTTTAAGGTAGGACTTGAAGGAAGAAGTCTAGGATTCAGAGGTTGAAGGAAAGAGTCACCCAGCCATGGGGGCAATGCAAAAGAGCTGTGATGGGTGATGGAACCTTAGGTGTGAGGAATGACAAATGGGGCAATATAATTGAGCTGATTGTGGGTAGGAGTAATAATAAGCTAAAAAGTTGAAAAGACAGGAAGAGACTCAGTTGTAAAGAACATTGTGATAAACAGAAGAGTTTATAATTTATTACAGAAGAGATAGGGAATCATTAGAATTTGTTGGTTGGGAGTATGAGGAATTTTATAAAAAATTCTTTGGCAGCTGTGTGGAGAATAGATCAGAGAAGGAAGAAATATGAAGCAGTGAGACATTAATTACAAGGATGGGAGATGAGAGAATGAAATAGATCTCTGAATGAAGAGTTAGTTGTGGAGATAGAGATGAACAAGATTTGGCAATTAAATCCCAATATAAAGATTGAGTGAGAGTGAGGAGTTGAGTATGATTCCAAGTAGAAAATCTGGGTGACTGACAGGATCATGGTGCCCCAAATGTAACAGATGCATTCAGAAAAGTGGCAGTGATAACACATTTTTAGAACCTTTTAGAGACCAAGTGCAGGGCCAGCCCCCTCCCGCCTCCGTGCCCCCTCCCCCCCCCCCCCCCCCCCCGTTGAGGGTGGGGCTGGGTTCTCCCCTGGTTTGAGCCTATGGGGTGGAATGCCTCCACATGCAATCAGGCTTCACTCAATGTAGAAGACTAGTAGGGTCAGGAAGATGGGGGAAGGCAGCGGAGGGGGTAGTGGCTTCTTGTTATTATGTAGGGAGGAGTCCTTGTGGAGTCTGATTCAAATGCAGCCCCACTTCCCACTCTGCCTCTGCTTGGCTCTGTCATAGAGATGCAGCCTCCCTGCCTTTTAGACTGCTTGTATTTGCCATTCTGGGAGTGGGGTTGACTACTGTGTAGTGCCCCATGTGGGGGTGGGAGCAGGGGGCAGAGGGAGTACAGTTAGCTTTGGGGGGGGTCCTGGGGTCACCCCCCAGAATGGATGTTGGTGGGGAAGGAAAAAAGTAGAGACCTTTTAGGGAGTGGGGCTGGGCCTGGGGGTGGGAGAGGAGGACCCCCCCCCTCCCCCGCCCCTGCAATTCCTAGTCCCAAACTGGGGAAGGAGAAAGAGGGGAGTGGCCCGAGCACTTTGCTTAGGGGAGGGAGTAAGCACAAAGGGGCGGGGAGGCTTGGTGGAGAGGGGGAAGGGAGCATCTCTTCGGGAGTCCCTCTGCCTATCTAGGCAGGAACTCTGCCAGGGATGGCACATGTGCCCACAGAGAGATCTAGGTTCACCATCATGAATCTGGGCGGGGGAGGGGGATAACAATGTTAAAACATTTATTAAGCCCTTAGTACTTGCTAAACTATGGGGAGGCAAAGGAAGGCAGTAAGGCAGTTCTTGCTCTCAAGGAGGTTACATTTCGATTAGGGAGACAATACGTAAACAGTTAGGGAGCTATAAAATAATGCGTTCTGGTTTTTTGATGTGTTGAAATTGAGAAGTCTATGGGTATCTACTTTGAAGTATCTCCTAGACAGTTAATGATGTGCTATTGGAGGTTAGGAGAGAGATTAGGACTGGATTATATAGCTCTAGGAAACATCTTCATAGAGATAACTCGAACTCTGAGTGAAAAATGAAAAAAATAGTGTAATAAAACATTAATAGACTCAAAAATAATTGTATGAATTGTATGAATACATGCTGTATTGATATTTCAGGGGCTTCCCAGTTTAATAGGTTTCAAACAGTAAGTAAACTCTATTTTACATGTTTTCTCTCTCCCTCCCTCCCCCATCTTGCTCCGTCCCCCTCTCCTTTCCCTTCTCTCCCTCCTCTTTCTCCTTCTCCTCCCTCCCTCCCATGGTCACACAACCGGCAAGTTTCTGAGATTAGATTTGAACCCAGGTCTTCTTGATTCCAGGCTTGTTGTTCTCCACTAAACTATCTAGTTGCCCCTCTGAGTTACTTTCTAAGACGTGTTATACTTTGCTGACATTCATTGTCTTGTATTCTACCCTGGCCTGTTGTTTAACTTTGGGAAATGCTACATTTGCTAAAAACCCTAGTTGGCTAACAAATCCACGGGGTAATCTCTCTTCCTGTATCTTCAATGTATTAACCAAAATCAATTTAAATGGTCTATTTATTATTGGATATATGGAGTCAGACCATGGTCTTCCTTGGAATGTTTCTATAACTCACTCAAGACAGTTTGTAGTTATGTAGCATGGCCTCATTCAGTTCAAGAAGCAGTCACAGAGTTACTATCTAATCTGAAATTTCTGAAGATATAAATAATTGCAAAGAGTGATGGATATAGAACTTTAAGTTGGCACCTGCCCAGGGCAATAGCAGTTTTACTTCCCAAGTTCATTTTACTCTTTAACTGCTCTTTTAAAAGATTCCTTGCCTATATTTTTTAGAATCTTCACATTGAACAAAATCTTTACTTAAATAACAAATGCCTCAAATGACACACAGACTTGGCTGTGACTTTTCACCCTGAAGTAGTAAAAATAAAGTCTTTGGTCCTGTACTTACTTTTTTTCCTTGAACTTGTTTTATTACATAGAACAGAGTGGATTACCCCCCCCCTTTAGATAATAAAAAGAAGACATAGAACTTATCCTTTCAGTGTGGTTTTACTTATGAAGGAAAATAAGTCTTCTAGCATCTTTAGTTGTGAATTATTAAATGAAATAAGTGATTTCTTGTTTATTTACAATTTAGTATTTTTAACCATGCTGTGTTGTTAGAAACCTATTTTAGATATACCATTGTGTATACTAGTTAATAAAATAGTTATGCCAGCATATGCTTCACAAATATGGCTATATGAAGGACTCTGGGGTTTTTATAAAACTAATGATGAAAAAAGCTCATGTAGCATTTGTAATCATTTGAATAAAATCATAGTACTTTTAGTTCATACCGAGCATACAGGAGACTATAAATCACAAAATTTTTAAAAGGTAGTAAAAAAAAACACAGTTTTAGCCACTAGTCCCACCATTTAATACATAATAGACCACTCTAAAGACCAACAGTCTCATTATCATAAATGGGGGAAGTTGGAAATGGGTAACTAATCTACTTGGGTTATATAATAACTGTGATTTTCTTTCACTTTTTGAGTTTTAGCTTAGTTTGATATTTAAAGCTTTTGTCTGATGTTAAAATTTATTTCAAGTGACTAGTTGGTGATAAAACTTTTTTTCTTCCTGGTCCAATGGAATAATAACCCCCTTATTTCACTTCTTCCTTTACACTTAAATTTTAGATGAACTACCATTCAGGAGCCTTAGTAAATGATCATGAATTATTGTCATCAGATGAAGGGGAATGCTAAAATTAAATGGATAAATCCAGTCTAGATATTGATGCTGTGTGGCCTCTAAAGGAATATTCAAAAAGCATTGTTTATCATACCCAAAGGGAGTGAATGGAAAGTTTTATTGGCATGTGGCAAATATAGAATGAGCCCAAATGTTGGAATTTATTGGAAATATCTGCTCTCTGTGAGGTTTAACTATGGTCACTAATGGTGAATCCAACAGCTTTGCTGGGTAACCTGATCCTGCCCTGACATTTGGAGCCTGGTCTTTATTAGCCTGCAGTGAAGGAATCTGCCTGCTTGTTCTGTGACATCCAGAAACATATCAGCTGTGACTGTGCTCTCATTCTAAAATTTCTTCAAATGTATCAATCATTCCCTGGGTACTCTTCTGGATTGAGTTTGTCAAAAAATATGGTAAGAGAAGGGAGTAGCTGCCTCACTTTGGAAACAGAAAATTGAGAGAGAGAAGACATGAATTGTTTCCTAATTGTAAGACATTTCTAATTAAAGAATATACTTGTAGATGAACAAGTAAATTCATTGTATTATAATGTAGGTCACATCACAGCTAAACTTTTCCTTAAGGTGGAACTTATTTACATTTTTTCAGTTTATAGTTCTTTATAATTTAAGCCTTTTTTCTACACTCATATTTTCTAATGCTATTCCTACCTTGAATTCCTGCTGTTTGCCCATCATTTTCTCTAGTGTGCATTCATTTCTCAGATTTACTTGGTGAATATCTTCATTGTTGTAAAACTAGCCCTGAATAAACAGAAGTTCTTATATATACTACTTATGACCTTTACAGAATTTTCGAGTTTGAAGGTCATCCAGATAGATAAATAGATAAAACATAAATGTGTCATTTTATCAGATGCCAAGCACTGTGCTGAAGATACAAATACAATAATTAAGCAAGGCAGTCTTTAGTCCTCAAGTAGTTTATATTCTTTTTTAGAAAATTATTTCTAGTTCTGAATTTTCTCCTTTCCACTTCCCTCTTCCTCCACTGACAAAGCACAGTAAAACAAAACCATTTGGAAATATGTATAATCAAGCAAAAAAGATTCTCACATTAGCCATTCTATCTGGAGATAAGCATATGCAGTAATTTATTAGTCTTCTGGATTTTTGTGGTTGATAATTGTGTTGGTCATATTTCCTAATCTCAAAATTGTTTATCTTTATAATATTGTTGTTAGGGTATAAATTGTTATCATGGTTTGGCTCACTTCACTTTACATTATTTTATATGTCTTCCTAGACTTCTCTGAAATTATTCCCTTCATTATTTCTTGCAGCTCAGTAATATTCCATCACAACCATATTCCTTAACTTGTTTAGCTGTACTCTACTTGATGACTTCCCCTTAGTTTCCCAGTACTTTGTCATAAAAATTGTTGCTGAAAATATTTTTGTATCTATGGATCCTTTTCTTCCTGTTCTTTTTGGGGTATAGGTCTAGTAGTGGTATCATTGAAACAGTTGAATAGCTTTTGGAGCATAATTCCAAATTGCTTTCCAGATGATTGGCCGAGTTCTAAATTCTACTAGTAATGTACTAGTATACCTGTTTTCTCATAGGCTTTATAGGCCTAGTCATTTTCTTTTTTTGTCATCTTTACCAGTCTTGTAGATAGGCATGAGATGATACCTCAGTTGTTCTGATTTACATTTTTCTAATTACTTATTTGCAGCATTTTAAAAAATATAATTACTTATGGTTTAGACTTATTCCTGTGAAAACTACTTATTTATATCTTTTGACTATTTATTAATTGGTAAATTTCTATTATTCATGTAAATTTTGCTCCATTTCCTTTATATCTTAGAAATGAGACCTTTATCAGAGAAACTTGCCAAAAAGATTTTTTCCTGCTTATCCTAATTTTATCTTTACTGGTTTTGTTTGCACAAATTATAGTTTTATGTAATTAATTAAAACTGTCCATTTTACCTCCTTTGAACTTTTCTAGCTCTTATTTGGTTGAACTCTTCCTATGTGTAGATCTGACAGGTAATTTCTTCCATGCCCCATGCTCCTTTAATTTATGGCATTTTTATGTCTAACGTGTCCATTTGGAGTCTGTCTTGTAGTACAACTTGTTTTTCTTAAATTTGCAAGATTGCTTTCTAGTTTTTGTCCAAGAGTGAGCTCTTTCCCAATAGTTGGAATTTTTAGGTTTATCAAATTCTAGGCTATTGTGTTAATATGCACATATATAATGTGATCCTATTCTGTTCTACTAAATACCTTCTCTATTTCTTATCCAGTACCTATTTTTTTTTTGGTTGGTTCTGGCTTTTTTTGCATAGTTTGTGATCTGGTTAGTATGGAGACAGTTTAACTTTGCTTAGTCCTTTATGATTGATTGCTTGTTTTTATCTTCTTAGGCTTCTCTTGACTCCTGTGTTTGTGTTTTGAATTTCCTACTCAGTTCTGGCCTTTTCTTAGAAGACCTATATTTAAATTCAAGGTCCATTTCTCCCTCTATAACATTATACTCAGCTTTGCTGGGTAAATTATTCATAGTTGCAAGCCTAGATCTTTTTCCTTCTGGAATTTCATATGCCCATTCTCTCTGCTGCCAAATCATAGGTGATCTTGACTATAACTCCTTGATACTTAAATTTTCTCATTCCTAGCAGTACTAATTGGGAGCTCTGGATATAATGTCTGGAAGTTTTAATCCTCCCCCCCCCCCCCCAAGAAGTTACCAGTGGATTTTTTCCTTTTTTTTTTTAACAAAAGAAAATTGATTGTGGGGCAGCTGGGTGGCATAGCTGATAGTGTGGTAGGCCTGGAATCAGGAAGACTCTTGCTTTTGAATTCAAATTTGGCCTCAGACACTTCCCAGCTGTGTGGCTCTGGGTAAGGAAGAAGGAAGGAAGAAAGAAAAATTGATGTGCAGTTTCTTTTATGATTTAAAAAAACATAATATTTAGGCTCCCTCTTTAGTCATAGCTTTCAAGTAGTCAAATGATTCTCATATCTGTCTTTGGTCTTTTTTCCAAGTTCTTGTATTTTGTTGTATTTTCTTATATTTTCTTCTGATTTTTCAGTCTTTCAACTTTTAAAAACTATTTCTTGTCTCGGGTACTCATTAGCTTCTATTTGACCATTTATAATTTTCAGGGATTTACTTTCTTGGGTAAAGTTTTGTACCTATTGTTTCAAGCTTTTAACTATCTTTTCATATCTTTCATTTTGCTTTCTATCACTTCCATTTGGTTTTTAAGATCTTTTTTTTTAACTCAAAAGAACAACAACAAAAACTGTCTTGCTTTAATAAAGTCTTAGAGGAATTCTTGTTGCAGTAGTGTCTAAGCTGCATTTTCCTTTGAACTTTTGTAGGTGTTTCTGAGTTATTTTATTCTGGGTTTGGGTTTTTAGCTTTTCCATTACTGTAATAGTTGTATGTTCTTTTTCTTTTTGTTTCTCATTCTTTCAACATTCTTCTTACCTCTGGGCTAAGTTCTGCACAGTTCTGAGGGGATGATTTAGTCTGAACTCCACTTGCCTCATGCAATTTTTACAGCTCAGGCTTGGCATCCAAATCTTCATTGTCCCTCAAGTGATGTGATCAGCAGTGAAATCTGCTTACTTCCCCCAAGTCTGAGTTCTGTATGTTCCTGATCCCATCCGGATTTGTTGACTTGTATATGATTGGCAGTTTCAGAAGACTACTGATGGACTCAGCCACTAATGTTAGCCCCTGTAATGCATTGTAGTTTCAGAGCAACTCACTTTGGTCTTGGACTTCTGCCCTGATTATTTTACCATAAGGATCAACCTGGTTACCCAACTTTGCTCTTGGAATCAAAGCTTCACAGATGTTGTTTGCTTTTGAACTTGTTCCTTGCTCAGTGCACCGGTAGAGCACAAGGACACCAGGACCTATTTCTGCAATTTGTTCATCCCCTCCACTCTTCCGTGTAGATCCTCCCTTTAATCTGATAAACTCAGGATTGGGACCCAGAGCTGCTACGTGGCACTTTTCATGTACCTGTCTTAAGTTCAGAGATCTCCCAGGATCTCTTCCTGCCTCATTAGTTCCTGCAGTAGTACCCAGTTGTAGCTCATTTTCAGTCCCTAGGCACTGGAATATTCTGTTATCACCTCTTCATAACCAGACCCTATTGTCTGCAGACCTGTCTGTCTATCTTCCTAAGCCAATCAGAGTTGGAAAAGTGTCTCACTGTGATTTTTTTACTTGGATTTCCCAATCAAAATTTGAGCTGGTATGTTTTCTAGATTTTTGTAGAGGAAGTTTGATGAGGAAACTAGCTTGTACTTCCTGTTCCTCTGCCTCAAGGGATTTCTATTGTAGTGAGAAAAGACAACACATGAAGAAGCTCTTCTTGGAAAGGGGGTAGGGAAGAGGACCATCAGGTAGTAGAGACTTGATGGGGCTATGACTTTCCCTCCATGATGATATTCATCCATCAGAACTAGGATCCCTGATGGAATAGAGGTGATAAGAGAATAGCACCATGATGAAGAAACTAAAGGCAAGTGAGGAGCTGGGGGACCCAGGGGTGGAGACTTAAGTTTCTAGTGGGGTCAGAAAATAGTTTACTAAGAAGAAGTGTGAAACCCTTCTACATGGAGATTAGAGCTGAAGATTCCTTAAGCTACTCCAATTAACTAAGCAATTGAAACAAAGACTTGGTAAATGTTTGGATCTTAAAACTGAAACCAACCCAAGTTCCCTATAAATGTGATATACAGCAGAGAAGAAAATGTTTTATTATTGTGGTCCCAGATATTTTCTTTTTATACTTTAGGACAGAACCCAGTGTTAAATAGTCACAGTACCTTTAAAAAAAATCTATTTGTGACAAAAATTAATATAAAAAGTCTTAAGAAATTTTTCTGCTATACTTGAAGAAGCTACATAAAGAGAAATCCCTGATCCAGAAATAGCTCTTTGAACCCAGCTTGATCTTTTAATACAACTTATCAGAACTTTTAGTCTACTGGACACCACACATAAAAATCACTTCTGTCCTTGTGATTTCAATTCTACTTTTGCTAGTCATTTGTTATACATGAACAAGTGTACAGTCAATGCAAACATCAATAAACAGAAAAACTACTTGGTAGGAAGAGAAAATTTCTTTGATGACAAAGTGTCTATCTAGTCCATTTTTATTTTATTTTATTTTACTTTATTTTATTTTATTTTAATTTAATTGTAATTTAATTTAATTTAATTTTATACCCTTACCATCTGTCTTAGAACTGATAATAAGTATCAGTTTTAAAGCAGAAGATTGATAAGGGTTAAGCACCTGGGGTTAAGTGACTTGCTCAGTTTCAGCTAGGAAGTATCTGAGGCCAAATTTGAACCCAAGACCTCCCATCTCTGGACCTGGCTTTCTATCCACTGGAACCATCTAGCTGCCCTTATCAATTAAGTTTTTAAATTTGCTCTCCAAAAGACATAGAGGAGTCAATAAAGCAACTTAGTTCAGGTAGTTAAAAGTTTGTTTGGAAGGAATGCAAAGCAGATTATTTAATATAGTGACAAATACTGTAATGTATTCAACTATTGCAAGCAATCAGGATGTTATATTATTGATATACAAGCTTAAGCTTGACTAGTCAAAATCATTAATTACTGAACTAAAACTTACATTTTAAATTTCTGGGGCAAGTTTCACAAAACTTCACTGTGGCAAGTAATAGTATAAGCATTGCTTATTCAACTTTTTAATAGCAAATTAAGCTTGGTGGGAGCACCACCACCCCATGACCAGTGTCAAGTAAGGAAGGAAGTATAATTCATCCTATTTCAAACCACTATTTTTGTTAACTAAATGCTAAGCTCAGTTATTTCTGTGCTATTGAAGGAGTTTTAAATTCAGCCAGCACCTTCAAAATTTTGCTTCCTGGTACCAGAACTCCAATTGTTGTACCCTAGATAAGATTCTGGGAATAAACATTTAGAATGTAAAGTTTTGAAGGGAATAAACATTTAGAATGTAAAGTTTTGAAGTCACTTTGAAAGTGACTTCCAACTCTTTTTAAACATTTTTCTTAAATTTTTATTTTTCCCAACTCTTTTTTTAAAGGGTCATTAATTTCCTCTTGGATCATGAATTCCAGAATGAATTTATTGTTATAGTCGTCATAGTGTTGATCATCTTCAAGGAAGCTTTTATGAATATAAACCCCTTCAATGGAAGGAAATTGGGTCTGGAATTAATAAAACTTGAGTTCAAGTATGGTCTCAGACAATTACAGTCGTGGCATGACCTTTGGAAAGTCACTTAATCTCAGTTTCCTCAACTGTAAAATGGATATAAAAATAGTACCTATCTCAAAGGGTTGTTTTGGGAATCAAATTATATATTTGAAATGTGCTTTGAAGTGAAAGTACCTCACACATAGGTTCTATATAAATGCTTATCTCTTTCCCTTGAAACAAAGCTCTGACTACATTTCTTTAATGCTCCAGCAAAAAGTAGAAAGCATTTTTAGACATTATTATTTATCTTTTTGTTAAAATGTCAAATAGTATCCTATCTGCACAAGAATTGAAGTTATGAATGATCCAGGAATGTGCCTCTTCTTGATGAAATTAAATTCTTTTATATTGTTTTTTAGGATATTTGCCATTGTATCATCATGTAATCTTTCCAGAACTCATATCTAAGGAATTATTAATTTAAGAATATTATATCTTATTTTTTAAGTTAGCAAAAATCTGTTTTAACAGCTCCTCCAACTTACCTTCGCACCTCAATTTGAAAACTAAAGAAAAATAAAAGCATGTTACAAACACATGTAGTAAAAAAAAAATTTCTACATTATCCATGTACAAAAAATATTTCTAATTCTGCATTCTGAGTCTTTTCATCTCTCTCATGAGATAGGTAACATTTTATCATTAGTCCTCTGTAATATTGGTTGGTCATTTTGCTGCTATGAGTTCCTAATTCTTTGAAAGTTATTTAACATTACCATGTTGTTATCATTGTTATTAGTTGTTCTCCAGGTTCTATTCCCTTTATTCTAATATCAGTTCATACAAATCTTTCCAGGTTTCTTTGAAACTGTTCTTGTCATTTCTTATAGTACAATAATTTAAATCACACTTATATATGATAATTTGATCATCCATCCCCCAATTTATGGATACCCCCTCAAATTCCTATTCCTTGTCACCTCAAAGAGCACATTTTTGAACATCCTTAGAGTTTGTTTTGCTTAGGACTAATCCCTTCATTAATCTACCATTCTTTTAATTCCTTTTCTCCATTCATATTTCCCTGTTGAGTGAAATGTATTTCTATACCAATTGTATGCACATGTGTATTGTTCTTTCCTTTAACCAGTTCAGATGAGAATGAGGTTAAAATGTTGGCTGTTCCTTCATTTCTTTTTGTTTATTTATATTTCAATTTGCACACCCTGTTCAAGAGTTTTTGTTGAACTTACTTTCCCTTCACCTTTAATGTATTCCCATTCCCCTCTCTTTTCATTCTTTTCAAGAAGCAGAAGTCTTCTTTTTTGTTAAATATCCATATGCCCCCTTGAGCATTATAATAACTTTTGCTGGTTAAGTTATTCTTGGCTTCTAGAATGTTATCTTCCAAGTTTTCCACTACTTTATAGTGGTAGCTGCTAAATTGTGTATGATTCTGATTACTTTGTACTTGAATTCTTTTTTTCTGACTGCTTATAGTAATTTTCAATGCCTGGATTTTCACTATGATGTTTCTGAGAATTTTCATTTTGGAGTTATTTCAAGAGTTGACTGGTAAATTTTTTGTTTCTACTTTTGCCTCTGTTTCTAAAAGATCTGGGCAATTTCTCTTAAAATTTCTTGAAATAAGATGTCTAGATGCCTTTTAGAAAATCCTAATGTTTAGATAAACTGGGAATTCTTAGATTTTTTCCCCTTTGATCTATTTTCTAGGTCAGTTTCTTTTTGTATAAGATATTACACATTATCTTCTATTTTTTTTTTCAGTTTTTTGACTTTAATATTTCTTGGTTCATGGATTCATTGGCCTCTATTTGGCCCATTTCCGTTTTCAAGGAGTTTGCTGATTGGGCTAGGTTTTATATCTCTTGTACCAAATTGTTTATTCCTTTTCCTATTCTTTCTTCCATAGCTTTTATTTCTTTTCTAATTTTTTCTCAAGTACTTACATTCTATTTATACAGATATTTTAAACTTTTTTTAAAAAAAATTCTTGCTTCTTGTCTTCTAGGAATTCTACTTGAGTATGTGCTTAAGTTGTCTTTTTCTCTGAGGCTTTGCTTGTAAGGTATTTTGGATCATTTTGTTTTCTTTTGAAGTTTTTTCTTGTACTTCCCTGCCACCATTATAGCTCTTCATGTTAGTGTTCTTTTTGTTGTTGTTGTTTGCTTGCTTGTTTTTCTAGCCTAATTCCTTACTTTGGATTTGATGTTAGGATTAGGATCTGCCATACTTCTGGAGGAAAGATTAGGGGCTGGTCCTGTTGCTTCTTTCTTGGAGGTTTTGGGAGTTATGTTATTCCAGGAACTTAGAGTCATTTTGGCGACCTGCAAACATTTACTGCTCCCATGGTGGTTTGATCTAGGGTAAAGTCTGATTATTGTCACCTTAAGAATTTATGTTTGAGTATCAGGAGATATCTACTGGTTTCAGCCCCTAGCACCTGGCTAGAAATCTCTACTGGTTAAGACTAAAAGAACTATTGAGTTCTTTTTGGTCTGGAATTCCCAGTCTGGCTGTTTCTTCATAAACTGGACCAGATATTGGAAAAGACCCTTCTCTGCTCCTTTGGTAGGATCCACATCACTGATGCTTGCTTCTTAATTTCCTCTTTCCAAGTACTCTGCCTACAATTTCTTACCCAGCAGAACAATCAAAGAGTACGGGTTTCCCTCTCAGTTGATCTGGATCTATGATCTAGATAGAACTGTATAGTTGGTGACAAAGTTGGTACTTGTCCTCACTGTGGTTTCCTGAATGGATGTGGTGGTACCCTGGTATGAATCTAGGACAAATTATCCCAATTTCAGTGTGTTCTTGGTCTGTCCTTATCCTGGTGACCTGGTATATGCACCTTGTCCCTGTGGCCTGGTGTCTCACAACTTGTGCTAGATAAATGACTCCTTGACTTTTTCTTTATCCCCCCACACATTTGGTCTTCTGCATTTTCAGGGTCTGTTTTGAGTTTAGTGGACAAGAGTTCAGCTATACTGCTTCCTGATACTCTACCTGAATTCCCTAATTCATAAATTCTTGCAGTCTTAAGACTAGAGTTTGAAGAGACTTTGGAAAAATTTAATAATGCTCTTGTGGTAGACTTTAAAGAATGGTGTGTGCATTTAGTTTAAAGGGGTAAAATTTTTTTGGAGGGGACTAGACTTGTGATTTCATTGGTGTAGAGAACTCTAGAAGTTGACATTCCTTCTTCAAATGTAGATCAGTAATTGCTTTGCTATATGTAATCTTAAGAGATTTCATTTAGACACCAATAGTGACTTTCCCAGGTTCCTACTGCTAGTGCTATCAGGGAAAATACTATTTTTCAAATGCATTAGATTCACTCATTTTTTAAAACAAATATATGGGACAATTAGGTGTCACAGTGGATAGAGTGCTAGGCCTGGAGTCAGGAAAACTTATCATCCTGAGCTCAAATCTGGCTTTAGACACTTATTAGCCACATCACTCTAGACAAGTCTCTTAACTCTGTTTACTTTAGTTCCTTCTCTATAAAATGAGCTTTAGAAGGAAATGGCAAACCACTCTAGTATCTTTGCAAAGAAAACTGAAATGAGGTCACAAAGAGCCATATAGGACTGAAAGAGACTGAATAACAACAAAAGGGGATAATAATATTCCTAGGTTC
This sequence comes from Monodelphis domestica, assembly GCF_027887165.1. Classification (NCBI taxonomy): domain Eukaryota; kingdom Metazoa; phylum Chordata; class Mammalia; order Didelphimorphia; family Didelphidae; genus Monodelphis; species Monodelphis domestica. Next base: position 234,129,047 of record NC_077230.1, read on the forward strand.
ATGAGAGTAACAAATGAGATAATTTATATAAAAACATTTTGAAAACCATAACATTAATATATAAATTTTAGCTATTAGAAAGAAACCAACTAGTCCAACTCCCTAATTTTTTTTTTCAACTCTTACCTTCAGCTTTAGAATCAACAATGTGTATTGCTTCTAAGGCAGAAGAGTGGTAAGGACTAGGCAATGGGTGTTAAGTGACTTGCCCAGGGTCACACAGCTAGGAAGTGGTTGAAGCCAGATTTGAACACCCAGGATTTCCCTTCTCTAGGCCTGGCTCTCAATGCACTGAGCCACTCAGCTGTCAAAACACCCCCTGACCCCCATGGCTGATGAAGAAAGAGAGATCCATGTTACTTTTGTACCTGTAGGAAGTGTCCGAACTAGAACTCAAAGTCAGGTCTTCCCACTCTCTTACAGCACTCTTTTCACTATTACTTGGTATTTATTTTACTAGGGTCTTAAAAACACATTGATGACTTTTAGTTTATTTCTAGCTCCCAATAAGTGTGCAAACTGATCAAGAACATCTTTTGTAAATGAGGATATCATTCTTAGTACTAACCCAAAAGATGTAGGCATTCAAGTAGTCTTGAAGTTTGTTAAATTTAGGCAACCATTCAACTAATTAAAATTAGGTAACCAGTCAGTAAACATTTATTAAGTATCTGCTTTGTGCCTTGGAATGGATGGGTGCTCGAGGAGGACTAGCACCTCTGGTATAAGGGCTTGCTTAAAGGGTATAAGCCCTTTTCAGGGCTACTCATCTACTTAAAAAAATTATTTTATTATTTTTTTAAATCCTTACCTTCTCTCTTAGAATCAGTACTGTGTATTGGTTCCAAGACAGAAGAGTGGTAAGGGCTAGGCAATGGGGATTAAGTGACTGGTCCAGGGTCATACAACCAGGAAATGTTTGAGGCCAGATCTGAACCCAGGACCACCCATCTCTAGGCATGGCTCTCAATCCACTGAGCCACCCAGCTACTCCCATGCTCATCCACTTTTGGTGTTTACCTGTCACCAAACAGGGTTAAGTAACTCGCCCAGGATCATACAGCTAGGAAATGTCCAAGGTCAAATTTGAACTCAAGACCTCCTATGGCTCTCAATCAACTGAGTCACCTAGCTGCCCTCAAATCTTAATATTTAAAAAAATATTCCTGTTGCAATTCTGGCTTCATCTTTTCCAGTAATAATACAGCTATTATGATTTTTACAATATCACCTTCCTCCTGAGGTTATTATGAGAATATAAAGCACTGCTTACCCATTAAGTAATCTCCCTACCCTTTTTTGGATGTTATCTATGGCTTAATATATAATATAAGTAATTTATAATACATTTATGATCTATAATATATATGGTAATATGTAAAAATAATATGCCTTATTCCATTAAGATTAGTCTTATTGTATCCTTATATCTTTAGCTCTTAGCATATTGCCTCACACATTAGTAGATAGTTAATAAATGTTTGTTGTTGAAGTGAACTAGTTAGTGACACTTAGGGATTTTCTTTTCCAAATAGCATCTTTATGCTTTTAGAAGTCAACTTATCTTATATGTCTGTTTTGTAAGGGACTGGTAGGGAAAAGCATATCTTTCTTTTTTTTTTTAACTTAAAAAATTTTATTTAATTAATTAATTTAGAATATTTTTCCATGGTTACATGATTCATGTTCTTTCTCTCCCCTCTTCCTATCCCTCTCCCATAGTGTATCTTTCTTGAAAAGAAAAAAACTCATGGATTTCTAGTTCAACCAACTCAGGGCAAATCATGCCATGTGTTCCATTTTGTGGCGCAGTATGACTTTCCTCAATGGAATGCATGCTTTCCAGCTACCATGATCTTCCCACATCAGCTGGCAGAAAGCATTTGCTTCTGAAAAACAACCACAAATTGATGGGTATCCAGTTGACTCTCCAGCTTTCTATAGTGTAAGAAAATATCAGTGCTTAAACTTCAGTGGTATGGCATTGCTTTGTAAATCAAATTTATGTTTTACAATAAGTATCTGTATTTTATGACTGGCTTCTAGAAAAGTGATTAAGAATAGATGATTTTTTTCTTGCAAAGATTTGACCAATGCCTGACACAGAGTAGGTACTTAATAATGCTTGTTGACTGACTTTGTCCTCTATGCAACCTGGAATGTTTAATTTCCCTTCCAAATTAAACATAGAATCATACTTAGAAGGGATTTTAAAAGTTATCAGGTCCAGGAACAGCTAAGTGGCTCAGTGGATTGAGCACCAGACTTGGAGCCCAGAGGTCCAGGGTTCCAACCTGGCTTCAGCTACTTCCTAGCTGTGTGACCCTGGACAAGTCACTTAGTTGCCTTAGTCACCCTTTGCCTAGCCATTACCACTTTTCTGCCTTGGAACCAATAAATAGTATTGGTTTTAAGATGGAATGTAAGGATTAAAAAAAATTAAAGTCATCTGGTCCAAAACTCTACACAAAAAAATGAATGAAAAAAAACATTTAATAACTAACCAATGTGCTAAATGTTAGGGATAGAAATAGGAAAGTGAGGCAGTCTCTAATCTCAAGAACTCACATACTAACTGGGACAAATAATATACATAGGAGGGTTCAGCTGTGAAACTGATGGAAAGATTCCAGAATGCTTACTATGTAGATCTAATGGCAATCTTTCTGGGGTCTAGAGAGCATTTTATCAGTGCAGATTATAAGGCTCAAAGCAGGAATGCCACCTCAAATATCTTTGATGAGTGGTCATCTTTGTTCCAATTTTTAAAAAAATTAAGCTGAAATAAAACTTATTGTAATTTCCTCCTTTGTGTCCCAATTCCACTTTTATTTTTTTAATTATAAAAAATTTATTTTACCAATTATATGTAATAACAATTTTTCACACAATATTTCCAAGAAGGTTGATTCAGCCTAATATAATTTACTAAATACTTTTTGAAAATTAAATGTTCAGTTTTTTTCAATCAGCAAAATTTCCTCCCTCCTCTTGCTTCAATTGAGATTGAAAGAAAAATATCACCCCTTTACATATAACTATAGTTAAGCAAAAATAGGCTGTTGTATTATTAATTCTCTGGAATTGTGGTTCATGATTATACTAATCAAAGTTCCTAATACTTTTTCAAAGTTGTTTGTTTTTATCATGTTTTTGTCATTGCATAAATTGTTCTGGTTCTGCTCATTTCACTGTGCAGCAGTTCATCCCCAAATTCCCAAGTTTCTTTGAGACCTCCATTATTTCTTCTTTTCCTTTTTTCCCCCCAACCCTTACGTTCTGTCTTAGAATTGATACTGAGTATTGGTTCCAAGGCAGAAGAGTGGTAAGGACTAAGCAATAAGTGGCTTGTCCTGGGTCATACAACTAGGAAGTGTCTCAGGCCAAAGAGAGCCAGACCTACAGATAGGTCTGGCTCTATCCATTGAGTCACCTAATTGCCTCCTTCATTATTTCTTATAGCACAATAATTTGTATACTGTAATTTGTTTAGCCACTATAAATTAATGCCTCTTCAGATTTCTATTCTTTGCCACCTCAAAAAGAGCTTTAAATATTTTCATATATACTTGCATAGACTTTGTTTTACTTTGGGACTATTCTTTTGCTTACTATAACCTCTCTTTAATTTCCCCTTCTTTCTTTCTGTCTTATTTCCTTGTTGAGTAAAATGTATTTCTGTAGCCAATTGTGTGTATGTATGTGTATATGTTCTTCCTTGCTTTGGCCAGTTTAAATGAGAGAGAGATTTAAGTGTTAGCCTGTTCTCCTACCCCTTCTTGTATAGATTTCTACTTGCACTTTGATTATGTGATATAATCTTCCCTATGTCTCTTTTCCCTGTCCTCCTAGACTGTTCCTCACCTCCTCCCTTTCCATTCTTCAAGATCATCAAGATAGAACCCGACCTCTCCCAGGCTTCTGCCTAATTAGATGTCCTTTATGGCCCTGATGATGATAGGGTTCAGTGAGGACACATATATCATCTTCTCATATTAGAAATGTAAGCAGTTTATCTTTGTTTATTCCTTAATTGTAGTTTACTCATGTTTTCTTTTTTTATGTTTCTCTTAACTCCTGTTTTAACTTCAAAGTTTTTGCACAGCTTTGGTCATTTCATTAGGAATGCTTGGAAGTCCTTTTATTTCATTAAGGATATAGTTAACTCATTTTGTTTCCAAATTTTTTCTTCTAGAGCATTCATATCAGTTATTAAAAATTTTAAAAACTTCAAAAACTCTTGCTTCATCTCTTCCAGGAATTCTAATCAAACTTGTGTCCAAGCTATGTTTTCTTTGAGACTTTGCTTGCGGATATTTTATCTTCTTCTGGTTTTGTGTTTTGTATCTCTTATAGTATATAATAGTATAATATGGTGGAATTATTTTTTGTTTGCTCATTCTTCCAGCCTTTTTCCTGACTTAGGATTTGATGTTAGGACCAGTTTCTGTGTATTTTTGGAGGAAATGTCTGGACTGATCCTTATATTGTTTTCTTGGAATATTGGGTATTGTGTTATTCCAGGTTATCAGTGGTAGCTCAGGCTATGGATCTGCAAGCTTCCAGTATTTACAGAATGATCTAATCCAGGGCAAAGTCTGACCATTGCCACCCTGATTTGAACTTTGCAAGTTCCTGAGCTTATATTTGTGTCTAAGCAATGGTAGATTGCTACTGGACTCAGCCCCAGTCAGCTAAGCTAACTGGAAAGATCTAATACTTCAAAAGGACAGAATTGTAGATTTCCCTTTCTTTACTGGGGATTTCTGCCCTCCATATTTCTCTGCATGCATCAAATTGAGCTAGAAGCTGCAACTGAGATTGCAGTTTGCTCCTATACTCGGTCACGTAACTGTTGCTTGCTTCTAAACTTGCTCCTTGTTTGATATACAGTCTAGAGCTTGAGCTCTTCTCCTCATCCTGGGCTACCACCTTGGGTTCCTTCCTCCCCTGACTGTGACCTGGTAGAAAGTAACGGAACTATTATGTGTCTACCTGTTTCTGTCTCCTACAAAATCTTTATAGCTGGAAATATTTTGGGTTTATTTGTTCTGGATCTATGATCTTCTTTGTCCTGGTACATGGCTTCTCCCTGACCCCACTGACCTCAGTCCCACCAACCCTGCCTGGTTCAGCACTCCTGACCATACCCCATCCCTACTGTCCACAGACCAATTTGGTTCTCTCTTTATTTTGATCTGGCCTGGAAAAATGACTTTTGCTGACATTCTTTGGGATTTTTTCATCAGGATTTGATCTGGTGTTTTTCTAAATTTTTTTGGAATGGGGGTGGGGAGGTCACTGCTTTTTTTAATGCCTACTACCCCACCTTGGCTCTGCAGCTAAATAAACTACTTTTAGTAGTAATTTTTAATAGTAAAATTTCCTCTTATGTGTTTTTCTTGAAGGTTGCTATAAAGATCATAGATAAAACCCAGTTGGATGAAGAAAACCTCAAGAAGATTTTCCGAGAAGTTCAGATTATGAAAATGCTTTGTCACCCACACATCATCAGGCTATACCAGGTACAAACAATCATGATATTTTCCTCAGAACTCCAGGAATAGCCACCTATTACTGCTGCCACCTTTGAAGAAAAAAGATGAAAGAAATGACAATAGTATAGCCATTTCAGAATATTTATCCAGGATTATTGTGAGGATGAAATGAGATAATATTTGTAAAATGCTTAGTGTAGTACTTAGTGCAGAGTAGATATTATTTATGTTCTAGTTATTCTTATTATTACTATTATTATTTTATTACTACTGGAAATTTGCTTCTACTTAGCTGCAAAAATCTGAGATTGATCCTAGACAAAATTTTTAAGCAGGCAGCATACATTTCAGACAACTTTAATTTAGGCAAAGAACAATCCTCTAACCCCCAGCTTCTTAATATCCCCCTCAGTTGCATACTTTTCTTGGTCTTCATATTCTCTAGACATTTTCTAATGAAGTAAGCTCTTTGTAGATGTATAGATGTAGATGTTGTAGATGTTTAAATTTGAGTATGATTTTCTCTTTACCACAAGAATTGTACAGTTGCCCAGAATTTGATGAAAATGTAGATATCTTATTTTGGTCAAATAATGCCCTGAGATTCTGTAAAACATCAGAGATTTTGTGAATTTATCAGCATCTGTTGATAATTGTTACGGATTAATTTATTTTGTTAGATAGCTCCCTGTATACCTAACCTTTGAATCTCAAAGTTGGATAGAATCTCAGAGGTCCTTTAATTTAAGTGTACTTGAACAAGAATCTACTGGCACTTTGGCATTCATTCAGTATTTGCCAAAAACTTTCTACTTCCCAGTATATACCATATCATTGTTAACTCAAATAATAAGGAAGCTTTGATGAATTATTATGATGCAGTTTTCACTTAGTAATTTTTATTATTGTTTTCACTTCCCTCTTTGTGAGTCCAAGATCAATAATTAAAATTAAGCAGTTGTTGATTACTTTTCAACATTATATGTTTAGGCAGCTTGTAACACCACCTTTCCAGAGGCTCACCATATTACAGACAGTGCAGATGCTTGATCTGCTTAATCTCGGTTAAAATCCTGAACTCTCAAGTACAAGAACTCTACTAATCTCATTCTCTCTTGTTGTAGGGATTACTAGTATGCACCATCACTCTTAATATATGGACATTATAATAACTTTATTTATATAATTCTAAATTATTTGCCAAAATAGTTGCATTGATTCATAATTTTACCAGAAATGTACAAGTGTGCCTCCAATCTCTCTAGGATTGATTATTCTCATGTTTTCTCACCTTTGCCTGTTTGCTGGATGCAAGGCAAAACCTTTTAATAACAACAATAATAAAAATGATATTGGAAATAATTAATAATATCTAACATTTATATGTCTTTCCCTTTGTGCAAGGCACTATACTAAGCAATTTCCAAATATCTCATTTGAATCTTATAGCAACCCTGGGAGACTAGAGCTATTGTTTCCCTCATTTTATACTTGAGGAAACTGAGGCACATGAAAGTTAAATGACTTGCCTGGAATTACACTAGTAAATAGCTGAGGCTGAATTTGAACTTAGAGCTGCCAGACTACAGGCATAATGCTGTTACTGTGCATTATTAATTATTTGGAGCAGATTTTCCAGGTGGTTCTTAATAGTTTGCCATTTTGAGAATTATCATGTCCTTTGACCACTTCCATTGTGGAGTGATTTTTAGTCATTCACACACACACACACACACACACACACACACACACACACACACACACACACACGTACATATACATACATTTCATTGTTGTCTATATATCGTGAATACCTAACTTTTATCTGAGAAATTTGAAAAAAATATTTTTCCCATTTGTGCAGAAGCTTTGTTGTTTTTATGTATATGTATCCAGTTATGTGTTTTATCTTTTGTAATTGACTGTGTCCTTTGTTTAATTACTCATTCCCATAGCTATCAAATGTACTATAGCAATTCATATAGGAAATCATACATTATGAAAAAAGTTGGATTTGTATTAGTAATGCCAGGATTAGGAAAATAGTCATTAAAAACAAATCATACTAGACCACACAATTATTTTAATAGATGCAGAAAAAGTGTTTGATAAAGTACTATATTTTATGCTAGAAGTCCTACAAAGAACAAGCTTAGTAAGATTTTTAAAAAATCACTTACAATATTTAAAGTCCCAAGCAATATGTCTCTAATATCAAATCACTTCTTGAATGATTTTAGTCATGTACAACATTGTCTGAGGGAAAGTATTATTGCCCTCATTTTAGAGAAAAGAAAATTGAAGTTGAGATTTAAGTGACATGATCAAACTTCTTGTTTGTTGCTGTTAGTCATTTCAGGTATGTTTGACTTTTGGTGACTTCATTTGGTGTTTTTTTGGCAAAGAAACTAGGGTCGTTTGCCATTTCTTTCTCCAGCTAATTTCACAGGTGAGGAAGGAAACTGAGGCAAACAGGGTTAAGACTTTCCCAGGGTCACACAGCTAGTAAGTATCTGAGGCCAGATCTGAACTCAGGAAGGTGAATCTTCCTGATGTCAAGCCTAGTGTTCTTTATACTTTGTCACCTGATTGCCTCCAAGCATCATCTGTAATGGAGATAAACTAGAATTTTCCCAATTAATATTTTCCAACTTAATTGCCCTAAGTGGTAATCAGATTAAAATAGAAAAGAAACATTATGTTCTTAGGTAGAAAGTAATGTAAAAAACAAGATATCAATTAAGAAGATGAGAAGAAATTAGGGGAAAAGCAGATGATATAACTTTCACAACTCTGGATAGGAGATATGACCCTATTTATTTCTTCATATTTTTCTTTTCTTGCAATTCAATATTGTTCCACTCATACATAATTTATATACCATTTATATTTTTTATCCAACCATTTCCTAATAGAAGGGCTTTTCTACTCCCGCCAACCCTTATCCCTCCTCTTCCTTTTTTATTTTTTAATTTTTAAAAAACATAACAGTAGGGATTTACTGTATTTATTTGCAAAGAAGTTGTGCTGTTTGTTACTGCCTAACTCTTAAACTTGGTTATTCATAATGAGAGTGGGAGGACTTCTGGAATAGTTAGGATATTTTGGAACTTCTCAAACTACCCCTCCATATTAGTAATGTTACTATTATTTTCCATATTATAAGAAGTTGTTTCCCTGGTATCCCCTTTATTTTTTCTTCAAGGTCATACTGTTTATAAGTAATAAAGCAAAGTGAAATCCTTTCTTCTTATTCCAGATCCAGTATTCTTTGCACTATAGTGTATTGACTCTCCTGGGTACAAATCCTAGTTTTGTTATTATAAGACATGCTATCTTAGGAAATTCTTTAACTTCTCCCAAATCCATTTTCCTCATTAAAAAACAAAACAAAACAAAACAAAGATAATGCTAGTAATTCTAATGTCAGGAATTTTAGACTAGATACAAGTAGAGGACAAAATGGGATCACTGGCTTGCACAAAGCATTTTTGAAATCTCTGATTTTGCATTATGTATGCAAATACATATTCTGTCAGATAGGGAGCAGCCTTACTTAAAAACCTGTAGGTGAAAATAGCTCTTCCCTAGTAATGAAGGATTGATTCCCTACTGAACTCCCACTCTCACTTAGTTAAAATGAGTAGCTTTGTCATTATTATCTTGTAATACTTGCTTGTTACTGGCCCAGGCATGTGGATGACTGAAGGAAATGTTTAAGGCTTAAACAAATTCAGAGCACAATGTTCAAACTTTAAAGAAAGACCACATTTTAGTAGTATGTATTGTTAAAGTTTCAAGGTAGAAGGCTTCTTCTGAGGATTAATCCTTACAAAGGGAAATGGATTATGTTTGCAGGAATTGGCCTGTTGAAATTGGTCAGGCTAAATTATGCTTGTCTCTACCCATGCTTTACCCCTGAAGTAAATCCAATTCCATGTTTTTGCTCATCTGATGCCTTCTGAAGTACTTTGTGTAGACTCTCAGAGAACCTAGTTACTTCTTAACTTACCTTTAAAAAAAATAAAACTACTCTTAATGCTCAATGTAGCTTCTTTTGATCTTTTTAAAGAAATTTAAGGTTAGCTTTGTATCTGGATTCTAAGAGCTTTACATCTTGCCCACAATTTTACCAGCCCACCAAACTTTTAGACAAGTAGCCATTTCCCCAACTCTTGCTATTAATATTAGTAACATTTCTTCTTTATATTTTGGAAGGGGCTTTCATTTTATCCCTTCTGGCAGCTGACTTTGTTTGGTGAGTTCCCCAACATTCAAAGAAAAAATGGAACTCTTCTCATGGTCACCAGTTGAAAGGAGCCTCACAACCAAACTACTCCAACTTGAATCTGAAAAAGAAATTATTCTCCAGTATACCTGACTAATGGTCTTATAATGTTTGGTGGGAGGCTTTGTATAACTCTTATTGTAAGGAGGAGATTTTTTTTTGTTACATCAAGCCTTTAACTGCCATTTTCCACTTTCATTTTTTGTTCCTCCCTTTGGGACCAAGCATAACAAGTCTTATCTGACCTCTACTTGGTAGCCTTTCAAATAGTGAAGGCCAGTTATTATGTCTCTCCTAAGATTTCTCCTCAATATTTCTGGTTCTTAGTGATTTCATAATCTAGATACCCTTCTTTATCCTGATTGTCCTTCCCTGGGACAATTCTAGTTGCCTATATTTCCTAAAATGTGACACCTAGAACTGAATTTAGTGCTTCCACATGTGGTCTGACCATGGCATGACATAGTTACACATCAGGGCTGTCAGCTGTCCATATTGGACACTCTCTCCTAAGGAAGCTTGAAATCTCATTAAATTGCTTGGCTGCTGGATCCCCTGTTGGCTTTTATTACTAAGGCCATAACACTTGTCATTTAAGAAGACCAATGTGAAAGGTAGATAGCTGAGAGAGAAATGTTTCAAAAACAGATACCATGTACAAATATAAATGTCAGACATGTATACAAGTTAATTTTTTAGCTTTTTCTGGGAGGTGAATTAATGGTCTGGAATTAAATGGTTATTAGCTTTTAGAAAAAGCACAAAACCATAGTTCCCAGGTTTCTTAAAGTGTTTATTTTCCTCTTCCTTTCAGCATTTCTGAGCTTTACGTGATTGATGTTGGATAGGAACTTTCAGTTTTGCTTCTTGGCAACTTCTGTATTTCTTAGTTGTCTGGAGTTTTGAGAAGAAAGAAAGACATTGGTGGGAACAAGGGTGAGAGAGAGACTGTTTCTCTCAATTAGTAAGTTTCCCACTGTTAAGAACTTTGAGGAATGAAGTTGTGGCTCCCCCTCCCCCCAGCATTTTTATCTCTGTGGGAAAATGACACATGTTTCTTGCAAGTAGTAATGGATGTGTCAGCCTTTCAATTAAAGAGGAATCATTAGTTTGCCTTCTTTTCATACCATCATGTTATGTATGTCAATGCCATTTTCTTACTTTTGCATCCAGGTTATGGAGACAGAGCGGATGATTTATTTAGTGACAGAATATGCTAGTGGAGGAGAAATATTTGGTAAGTACTTTTATTGCATTCTTTGAACCAATACTGTATTGAGTAAACTTAATACTTTGTCCCTTTAGTTCAGGTGTCACTTGACACTACCCTTCAGTGTTGTCAGTTTCTGTCAAGTAAAATATTTTTGATTCAACCTGAAAAATTACTTGTCTTGGGTATTTGTCATTTATTAGCATTCCAGTTGAAAACATTGAAAACCAAACACACATCCCAACAGGCTGCTCAGAGCCTTTCCTTACTGACAAGTATTCTGCATATGTACCTGTGTGTATGAGAGAGAAAAAGACAAAGACAGAGAGAGAGAGAATGTGACATAGACAGAGAGAGTGTTTGCACAGACAGGTGGGTGGAAGAGAAAAGGATGGGAAGATAGCGAAGAGGCTAAGGGATAAAATATATGAATGAGAATGAGATACTGGAAGCAGTCAGTCTCAGAAACATTTAGCTATGTTATATTTAAATATAAAGCCATATTCTGTACCATGTGTTCACAGTTTTCCTTGACTCTTGCTAAATTTCAAGGTTTTTTTTCCCCCCTTAGCAACTGTTTTCTTTCCTCACAATGAAACTTTCCCCTGTTATTTCAGTGACACTGTCACAAAGGGATGTTGTACACTACTAGCTCAGAAATAAACAGTATACTGTGATAGTGACAGGAGGGTCTGGCTTTTTGAGAAGAAAGCTATGACTAAAATATTTTAACACCAACAATAAGGAGTAAAGGTGGAACAAACAAAACTAGATTGGTATAAATACCTTTTCTTCTAGTATGTCCTTTGAAAAGTTCTTTCATATATATTAGACTTAATTTGTATTTTAGAGAGTTTTTGTTTTCATATAGATTGTAGGAATATATTTCTATTAGCTTATAGGTCTAGGTAGTTTGCCAATTAAAGCTATTTTAAGTGTTGTGACTTCTAAAATAATGTTTTCTTATTGGTCATTTCTGGCTTACAATGGATTATTAATTGTCTGCATTTTCTTCCTAAGTTGGGAGCTTTTGCCTCTGAACATCTTTATCATTTCCCTCTAGAAACAGCAGCATCAGTTTGGCCAGATTTTACCCTTTGTTGTATAGCAATGAGGAAAAAGCATAATCCTGTAGCATGCACCAAGATAGGAATAATATCTGTAATTGTTTGCTCTTTTGACTTTTGTGATAGATAGGAAAAGTGATTCTTTTGATGTCATCCTTATGCTTAGACATTGTATTTCTGCACTCCAGATTGATTATTTCTTGGTCAGAAGGTAGATATCATGCTTCATCCTCAGCCCTCTGAAATTATGGTTGGTCATTATGTTAATTGGGGTTCTTAAATCTTTCAAAGTTGTTTGGCTTTACAGTACTGTTATTGTAGAAATTGTTCTTCTGGTTTTGCACATTTCACTCTTAATTATTTCATACAAGTCTTCCTTTTTCCAAATCTTTCATCATTTCCTGTGGTTCAACAATTTTTTGCCTCCAGGAAAGAACTGCTATAAACATTTTTTTTGCACTTATGGGTTCTTTTCTTCTTTCTTTGATCTTTTTTTGGGGGCATAGGCTTCATAGTGGTATAGCTTTGTCAAAGAATATTCATAGATTCTTAGCTTTTGGACATACTTTCAAATTGTGTTCTAGAATGACTAGACCAATTCACAGTTCCCACCAAAAAAATTGATTAATGTTCCTGTCTTCCTACAGCCTTTCTAGCATTTGCCATTTTCTTTTTCATTAATTTTGCTGCTATGATGGGGAACTTCATTTGCTTTAATTTGCACTTGTCTAAATAGGGATTTAGAACATTTTTTTCATATCTGTTAATAGGTTGAATTTCTTCTTTAGTAAACTACTTGTTCATACCTTTGACCATTTATCAATTTGAGAATGCCAGTCACAACATTTATTACCCTTTCCAACATAATGCAAAATACATTTTAACAATTCTTTAATAAAGGATGAAATGAATATCTTTTTTAGATTTATATGGCACCTTTGTTCCATAGATTGGATTAAAAAGAAGTTTTAATTTGTTATGAAATTCTTACTGGTAGGTAAGCACAGTGAATGCTGGCGTCTTGGAATTAATTAGTTTCACTATTTGTTCATCAATTAATTATACATTATTTGATTTCTTTAATTTTGAGAGTTGACTAGGAAGTAATAAACAACCATCTGTAGAAATATTACTAAATTTTCAGATCAGTAGTGTAAAAGTAAGGTTAACATCCCATTAGTAGTGTATCGTTAATAAGTCTTTCATGTGTCCTGTTCTTTTTTTTTAATTTGGGAAATTTAATTTAATTAATTTAGAATATTTTTCCATGGTTACATCATTCATGTTCTTACCCCACCCCCTCCCCCCATAGCCTATGTGCAGTTCCTCTGGGTTTTTCATGTGTCATTGATCAAGACCTATTTTTATATTATTGATAATTGCACTAAGATAATCATTTAGAGTCTATATCCCCAATCATATATCCCCATCAACCCATGCGATCGATCATATGTTTTTCTTCTGCTTTTCTGTTCCTACAGTTCTTTCTCTGCATGTGGATAGCATTCTTTCTCCTAAGTCCCTCAGAATTGTCCTGGATTTTTGCATTGCTGCTAGTAGACAAATGCATTACATTTGCTTGTGCCACAGTGTATCAGTCTCTGTGTATAATGTTCTCCTGGTTCTACTCCTTTCACTCTGCATCACTACCTGGAGGTCATTCTAGTTCAATGTGTTCTGTTCTAGTCTTCTTCCATTACTCCATCATGTCATGGATTTTAGAAGGTTTTGAGCAATATGTTAAGTCCTGCCAGGCAGGAATGGTTTCAAGTATAGGCCCTTTAATGGATAATATTGATGTCTTTCTGGCAGAGAGAAAAGTGAGTACATCTGCTCTCAAGGAACTCACATTCTAATTAGGAGAGAAAACATAGGGTTGGGTTAATTTCCGTGATAGCCTGGTGACAAAGCCCAACAGCCAAACATTGTAAGACTGATAGTAAGGCATCATGGGTCTTGGGTATATAATGGCAGAGAAATTAGCCCCAAAACATTGCCTATTGGGAGCAGAGGTAGGGACTCCAAGTTTTGGCTTGGAGAGAGGCTCTGGGTTGCCTCTGATGGAGGTGGGGCAAGTTGACTGAAGGCTGACTATTTTTTTGGCCACAAGGAACTCTCAAAGACATTAGATGTGTTGTGATATGCAAAATTGAGAGGGAGAAGGAGACACAGATAAGCAGAATTGCAAATCTTTGAAAATACTGATGAATTCCTTTCTATGTGCTGGTAAATTATGCCTTTAATGCTCTGTACTAGGAATTTGTCAGGAATATAAGTCAAGCACATGAGGCTATCTATCAGTCACACTCAAACTCTGTAAATGAGGGCATTTACTCTACCCTAACCCTATAGCACCTTTCCCATTCTCCATGGACATTCATGACCAATAGATCAGCAATCTCATTTTCCAGTTCTTTTATTACCCCAGAATGTAGTTGATCTTGATAATTGAATTTATTGAGCATAGCTCATTCCAGTCATCATGTAATTTATCCATTTCCTACAACCATTTAAAAATATATTTATTGTTGTCTAAAGATCATTTTCTTTGTAAGAAAATAAAAACAATAATAAGTAAGTAGTTTAGACCTTTTCCTCCTCTCTTATTTCCTCAGACAACTCTTAAATCACCTGAACCTTTAACCTTGGTTGCTTTTTGATTTCCTCCTTGTTATCAGTTTAGCTTTAAAAATCTTTTTATTTGTCCTTGGAATCCATTTCTAGTCCCAGATCCTTTGGATCTTTAATGCTCCTAATATAATGTGTGTTTTACCTTCTCTCCTATAATATGTTCTTAAATACATTTTTATCTTGTAAAAAAAAAAACCTATTTGTCTTAATAATAATTTGTATAAAAATGCTAAAAGTAATGCACACAAGGCATTTTATCTGTTGGCATAATTTATTATCAGCATATTCTAAATTGTCAAAGGCTGCCCATAGAAAGGTAGGTACATTAAATCATAAATTAAAATGTAAAACTGATCCATTTATTCACCTCTCAGTTGTTAAAAGTTTATTTACCTCTCAGCTGTTAAACTTCCACAGGTTAATTCTTACCCCAGATATATATCCTAAAGTTTTATTCATAGACCTGAGAATCAGAAACACTAGTGCTTTATCAAAGGAACATTTCCTGAATTGCAAGCAGAATTTTTATCTAAAGTTCTTAAAATTCTTATGAAGAAATTTGGAGGCTGTTTAGAAATTTGTGTTTTTGATTGTTAGTATTAGTATTTCAAATTTATTATCTTCTGATAGTATCAAAATTGCACATATGATATAGATGAGAACCAGTTTCAATGTGCTACCCAAATATTGATTTGAGATTATTTCTTTTATAGTTTTCTATTTGCATTGACTTTAGACAATAGCTTTTCCCCTATGGGTTTATTTATACAAATGAAGAACTTTATTTAACATTCACTGCCACTGCAGAACTACTTAATCATTCACATAAAACTTATGAAAACCCATTAGTATTCTGCTATTTTTCTACTTTTCCTCCCCCATTTTTTTTCCTTTTGGTTTGATAATTCATTTGCTTGGTGTCTGAAATTACTTTTAAACTTCTCTTTGTAACCTAATCTGTTTATATGGACAAGCCATCGACAAATCTGTACTTAAGATATATAGGATTTTCAGGTTGCTATCTATGCTTTCTGCTAAACTTTCTATTCACAGAAGTCTGTCCGTCTGTCTGTCTGTCTGTCTGTCTGTCTGTCTATCTATCTATCTATCTATCTATCTATCTATCTATCTATCTATCTATCTATCTATCTATCTATCTATCTATATCTACTCCAAAAGGACTTAAAATTGAAAGTTCCAGGCAGCATGCCTAAGAATTCTACATTATTAAGAGAGCAGACATAGGTATACTGATGATTAGCATTTTTTTGAGGCTATCAAAGTTTCTCTGCCTTCTTTGGTTAATTTAATTTCTCTAGCCAAATTTTGATTGAGAAGAACCAAAATTGATTCCAGGAAAAGAAAAATATAACTTTGATGGCCTAGTCGGAAACAATCAAAGATGGATGTATATAAAAATTATTTGCATAATTTATATTTCATTGTGTTTCATCTGACTGTCAATTTGAAAGTGTTTACTATATTTAAGGTGACTTAAACTTATGTGGCCTTTTCTGTAGGTTTTGAAAGCTGAAGGAAAAAAATTATCTTTTGACTAAAAAAAAATTTAGTAGTAACTTTTTAAACTAAAAGAATGTTCTTGTAAAGTTATTAGTGCTTTGGGGAGGTTGTGTTAGTTATTTCATTGATAAATTATTTTTTAAAGTCTAGCATTTTCCCCACTTTCCTGCCTCTCTGCCTCTTATACTGTTTTGGGGGCTGTAACTAGCTGGTGCTACTGATGACTGTTAAGGAATTTACTTTTTTTTTTCCCTAGCAATATCTGATATTAAACTAGAATTGAAAAGAAGTACCAAAATCTGCCATCCCACAATTTTTAAAAGTTAGCCCATATTAAACTGGCAAGTAGGAGACAAGAAGTCCAAAATAATCTAGATCTATTTATTTTATTTTATTTTTTTGATTTTTTTGATTTGTATTTGTATTTGATTAGTAACATCTTTAATGTTACTTATTTTTTGGCCAATCCACATAACCTAAAGGAGTCCTTAATGAAACTTTTTTCCCTTTGAAGGTCAGTGTTTTAAATATGGGACTTGTGTCACGGATTTAGAAGAATAGCTAAGTACTTACTTTCCTCCTTGAGATCTACTTAATTTCTTTTTTTTAAAAAAACATTATTTTATTTGGTCATTTACAAACATTATTCATTGGCAACAATGATCATTTTCTTTTCCTCCCCCCGCCCCCCTCCCACCACTTCTCCCATATCCAACGCACAATTCTACTGGGTTTCACATGTGTTCTTGATTTGAACCCATTTCCATGTTGTTGGTATTTGCACTAGAGTGTTCATTTAGAGTCTCTCCTCAGTCATTTCCCCTCAGCCCCTGTAGTCAAGCAGTTGCTTTTCATCAGTGTTTTTACTCCCACAGTTTTCCTCTGCTTGTGGATAGTGTTTTTTAGATCCCTGCAAGTTGTTCTGGGACATTGCATTGACACTAATGGAGAAGTCCATTACGTTTGATTGTACCACAGTGTATTAGTCTCTGTGTACAATATTTTTCTGGTTCTGCTCCTTTTGCTCTGCATCACTTCCTGGAGGTTGTTCCAGTCTCCATGGAATTCCTCCATTTTATTATTCCTTTGAGCACAATAGTATTCCATCACCAACATATACCACACTTTGTTCAGCCATTCCCCAATTGAAGGGCATCCCCTCATTTTCCAATGTTTGGCCACCACAAAGAGTGCAGCTATGAATATTCTTGTACAAGCCTTTTTCCTTATTATCTCTTTGGGGTACAAACCCAGCAGTGCTATGGCTGGATCAAAGGGCAGACAGTCTTTTATCGCCCTTTGAGCATAGTTCCAATTTGCCCTCCAGAATGGTTGGATCAGTTCACAACTCCACCAGCAATGAATTAGTGTCCCTACTTTGCCACATCCCCGCCAGCATTCATTACTTTCCATAGCTGTCATGTTAGCCAATCTGCTAGTGATACCTCAGAGTTGTTTTGATTTGCATTTCTCTGATTATAAGAGATGATCTACTTAATTTCTAAATCTACTTAACTTCCACTTAATTTGGTGTCTTATTTGCCATTTCATTTTTTCCTTAGTCAGAGTAAGCCTAGAACCCTTAGTATAAAGTTATAATCAAGTGAGATAAAAAACAGAAAGTTATTTCTCCACATAGCTCAACTAGAAAAAGCTATTCTGTGGTGATGGTGGTGGTGGTGGCAGCTACAAAAGTTTTCCTCATTTAAAGGTAGTAAAGAACTGGTTTGCCTTGGAGATAAGAGTCACAGGGTGAGTTGCATAAGCCCTCTACTCACATAAAGTCATTTGTTGCTTATCTTTAATATTTAAATATAGTGTTATCTATAGAGGTCAAGTTATGAATTAAGAGAATATATATAATTGGAATCATTCATGACCCTTATTGCATATGTGTGGATTTACCTTTGAGATGAAGAAGCCATTGTTGCTGTTTTAGGGTTTGGAATTTTTGAGGACAGGGATAATCCAAAACCAGGTTATGCCTGGGGGAGCATTAGTGTGGTCAGTAGAAGCATCTCAGAATTGTCTACCACTTCATTTAGTATTATACTCAGGATATGCTGTGCTTTTTGTCCAATACATCTTCAACATCCAGTACAAAGACTGTAACAATTTGATTAAGATTTAAAAGGAAATAGTTTAATTTGAAACCAGTAAAATGTTTTAGAACTAGAGGAAGTAAAGCAGTTAGCCGGTCTGCCTCTGCTCTAACAGAAGTTATCAGGATAGAATTTGAGAAATCTCATTACACCAGTGGGGTCTGAATGTCATTCTTGAAAGGTTCCCCCCCCCCACTCCCCATAAATGTGGGAAGTTGTTTTCATAATTGTCCTAGATCTGCACTATCTTTGATAGTCTTTTTTCCTATAGTGATCAGAGCAAAAATTTCCTTCTACATTGATTAGAGTAAAACAGTATACTTGAAAATGGAGCTGCTATAGAAAGTGTGTAAGATGTGAATCTTTGTCTTTCCGTTCACTAACTGACATTGGGCAAGTTATTTAACCCCTTAGGGCTTCATTTTCCTCATCTGAAAAAATAAGAGTTGAACTAGATGACCCTTAAGGTCTCAATTTATGATCTTATGAGACTTTACATTTTGTTATCTATTGCATTAAGAGCATAGTAGAGTTTAGAACTAGGAGGGACATAGATAGCCCTTTCATTTTACAGGTGGAGAAATTGAGGCCCAGAAAAGATAAGTGATTTGACCCAGATTGTATAGGTTTTTATGTACATTTCAAAATTTTGCTGATAACCTTTTTTTATATCACTTTCATTTCCAGATATGCCTTTCTTCCCCTACTCAGAGAGTAGTCCCTTGTTACAAAGGGGAAATAAAAATAGCAGTTCATCAAAACTAATACATCCAACTGAGTCTGACAGCATATAAAATGTTCATACTCATAGTCCCTCATCTCTGCAAAATTGAGAGAGGCAGAGAAACAAGAGACAGCGAGAGAGAGCATTTTCTCAGCTCTTCCAACTGTCTTTTTAAAATTCCACAGCATTTTACTTATATAACTGAATTGTTCTTTCTGTCATTGTTCTTCTCACATATAGTATTGTACTAATTATTTCTTACACATACATATATTCATAAAGCTTAAAACCACACTAAGGCTTTTGGATACTATAGATACTCTTGATATGCATAAGTACATACATATATCATATATTATTTTCCAATTTATTTCTGCATCAGTTTCTAATGTGTTTTTCCTATGCTTTTCTGAATTCTTTATACATATTATTTCTTAAAATATAGTTATATACTACTTTCATTTTCCACAGTCTGTTCAGTTACTCAACAGTCAATGAGCTATTTTCTTAGTTTCCAGTTCTTTGGTACCATAAAAAGTTCTTCTGTGAATATATTGGTATACATGAAACCTTTCTTTTTTGCCTTTAACCCCTCCGGGATATGTGCCTAGCAGTGGACTGCAAGAGTCTAGACATTTCATTTTTGCTAATTTCTCAGCAAAATTCCAAATTGTTTTCTAGAATGGTAGGACCCACTTCACAGACACAATAATAGTGTATCAGTATGCCTGTTCTGCATCCCCTCCAGTGTTGACTGTTTCCATCATAATTAGGCTAGTTTTAAATAGCATTAATATCCAAATCCTCAGATCCAAATCAAGTGCTCTCTCTACTGTACCAGAATGCTTATACTGTTTATAGCACAGGTTGGGCACTGGCTCTTGTGATCTCAGCAGATTTCTAAAGTTGAGAGTTTGGATCTCCATGGCACTGAGACAGGAGTGGTGGTGAAGCAAAGTAGTTGGTGGGGCAGGGTTGCACTGAGGTTGAGGAGTTGCATTTTTTTTGCATTACTTTGGGTCCAGACAGCTTGTGAAGCCTTGCTGCTAAGTATGGAGGAGGGAGAAACCTGTATAGTGCCTACTATGTGCCAGCCACTCTGCTAAGTACTTTAGAAATATTATTTCATTTGATCCATACAATCCTACCGTGCAGGTACTGTTGTTATTCCCAATTTACAAGTGAGAAAATGGAGACAAACACAAGTTTTAGTGACTTGCTCCGGGCCACACATCTTAGTAGTGTCTGAGGCCCAAATTGACTTCAGTTCTTCCTGACTCAGCATTTCATCTACTGCACCATCTAGCTGCCTCTAGTTACAGGAGAAAGTGTTCAGAGAGCTTTGAGTTAGGGTGAAATTTTTTGCTCTCCTTGGGTTCTTATTGTCCTAGACCATGGAAGCAACTAAAATTACTTTATCACTGTTAGTAATTTTGGAGCGGTTTGACAGGTCATGAGAATTAGAGAAAATGTCTAGTCCTTCATCTTCTTTGGCTGTTTGACTCCAAAGCAATGTGTGAGATATTGACATGGAATCAACCACGCTTGGAAATTACTTGGATAAGGCAGGTAAAAGAAGGAAGAGTCAAAGTTAACTCCTCCTTGGAAAACCTGGTGACTAGAAAATTGGTAAACTCATATGAATTAGCAGAGTTGTAACTTGGATTGGATTTATAGTGAAAAAAAAATGTTGAGCTTAAATGGATGGAGCATCCAGGTAGAGATGTTCAATAGGTAGTTATAGTTGCTGGATTGGAAATTGAAAGAGTGCTATATGAGGAAGTAAAAATAGCACTCAGGACTCAAGTGGATGAATCTGTGTATCACTACAGCAAATACACAGTCCTCTATTTTTCTTTTAAAGCTCTTCACATAGTATAGTCCCTTCTACATTTGCATTCTTACTGTAGTTTTACTCCCTTCCACGTTCTCCGTGATCTTGAAATGCTGGCCTTTTTGGCTTTTTTGTGCATAACATTCTATCTCCTGATGGTGCTTTTTCACTGGCTATCTACCATTCCTAGAATTCCCCTTTTCTTCACCTTTGGCAAAAACTAAGCTCTGATCTCACCTTTTATAGAAGACCCTTTCTGGTAGTGCCTTCTTTTTGAGATTACCCTCTTATGTGTACTATATATATCTTATATACATACAGTTATTTCTCTATTGTCTTCCCTATTAGAATCTGAGGCAGGGACCTTGTTTTTGCCTTTTTAAAATATCTCCAGGGCTTAGCATGATGCTTGGAACATAATTAACTCTTTTTTTTTAATTTTATAATATTTTATTTTATCATTTCCAAGCATTATTCATTAAAGACAAAGATCATTTTCTTTTCCTCTCCCCCTACCCCCCATAGCCGACGTGTGATTCCACTGGGTATCACATGTGTTCTTGATTCGAACCCATTGCCATGTTGTTAGTATTTGCATTAGAGTGTTCGTTTAGAGTCTCTCCTCTGTCATGTCCCCTCAACCGCTGTAGTCAAGCAGTTGCTTTTCCTCGGTGTTTCTACTCCCACAGTTTGTCCTCTGCTTATGAATAGTGTTTTTTCTCCTAGATCCCTGCAGATTGTTCAGGGACATTATACCGCCCCTAATGGAGAAGTCTATTACATTCGATTATACCACAGTGTATTAGTCTCTGTGTACGAGGAACATAATTAACTCTTAACAAATGTTTATCGACTGACTGGTCCAGAACAATTCTGTATAATAGGAAGCACAATTTTTGAAAGTATAGAGGACTTAGCACAGAAAGGAAACAATAGCAAAAGAATGGGAAAATGTGAAAAAGTGACATGGCAAAATCATAAATCACATTTATATAGCACTTTAAGGTTTTCAAAGTGCCTTTTTAATAAGATTATAGGATATGCATTGCAAGTTTTATTTTTATTTTCTTGGTTTTAATTTTTATATTTTAATTTTTTTTTACCAATTACATATATTAACAAATCTCTACACAAATTTTTCTAAGTTATGTGATTGAACTTATCTCCCTCCCTCCCTTTATTACCCATTCTTGGTGCTGGCAGGTGATTTGATTTGGGTTATACATGTATTATCATATTGCAAGTTTATTATCCCCATTTTAATAGAAAGAGAAAATGAAGCTCAGAGGAGTTATTTGCCCATTGACCCAGCTCATATCTCTCAGCTCTCCTGATTCTAAAACTCAGGTTCTTTCCATCATATTAACTATCAGCAAATAAAATTTCCATCCCCACCCCCTACCCCATGTTACAATTCTGTTTCCTTACTCTGATAATGGTCTAATTAAATAGATAAAAAGAAGAAAAATATGCACTTTAAAAAAATAATTTTTAATTATTCATATTGCCTCATACCTGGCAGAACACCATTTGTACTTGGTAAATGTTAGTCTGAAACCTCTTCATTGCCTGGAAGAACTATAAATTGCTTGTGGTAAGTGGTAATAATTAATTCAGAATTACCTTGACCTGTGCAATCCAGGTTCCAGAAGACAGTTTTAGAAAGTCAGGATGAGGATCTAGAGGTGGAAAGATGATACAGATGAGTAGTAGCAAATGAAGAATTTTGCTGTGGGGTGGCTGAGTTTCTTGGCAGGGAAGGCAAAATGACAAATCTACCTTTAGGCAGTGCCAGCATTGCCAGCATGAGGCTTGCGTGGTAGGGACAATATGATAGAGTTGAGTATACTCTTCTTAACCTGCTCACCAGGAACCTGGGTTATTTTGGCCTCACCCTCTTTCTTCTGGAAAGAAGCATTTGTTTGAAAAACAGGAAGTCGTTTCCATGGGTGCAAAAATAATAAATGACAGAGCCAAATTATTAGCAAAATACTACCTGCTATAGTTACCTGGGAATTGATAGAAATCCTCATTTCAGGTTGTCATATAAGATGGGCAGGGATTTCATTTCTCTTCCTCACCCCCTCAGAATTTGAGCTATGCCTTCATTCCCCAGTCAATGTTTATAGTAAAAAAAATGAATTATTTTAAGAAATAAATTGAGCTTTCTAACATACCACAACAAAAATGGCATGCCAACTGATACAATTCTTCATTCCATTTGCATTTTGTCGACCTCTTTGAAAAAAAATAGTCTGATTATTCAATAGGTTGTTTCTTTCTCTCCTTTCATATAGGAGTAGAGTATAAAAATGCATTCCTTCCACTTCTGAATGAATTTGCCATTTGTGTAAACTTTTTTATTTTTTATTTTGTCATAATAGTTATGATAGATCTTCAATATCATTCTCAACTGAAGTTTCAGTTGTAATGGAAAATATGTAATAAAATTGTAATGAAATGAATGATAATAAGGAGCTAAAGAAACAGGTTTACATTCATTCATTTAATGTTTAATATGGATTAGATGATGATGGAGAAAATTGAGACTCACTGTTGGGAATTTAAAAATGCCACAAAAATTGGTAGATTGAAAAATTGATTATTAATTTGAGTATTAGAACTGACTTTTTAAAAAAACTTGTATCTTCCATCTTAGAATCAATACTAAATATTGGTTCTAGGCAGAAAAGCAGTAAGGGCTAGGAAATTGGTATTGTGACTTGCCCAAGGTCATACAACTAGGAAGTGTCTGAGGAAATATTTGAACCCAGAACCTTCTGCCTCCAGGCCTGGCTTTCTATCTGCTATGCCACCTAGAACTTTTTTTTTTGCCTCCTTTTGTATCCCTAGCAATTAACACAGGAGCTTAATATGTATTGATGAATGAAATTATTAGTTTGGGGAGCATAGAATAATGGGGGTGGGGGGAGTCAGGAATTTAACTTCATGGCTCTTAATAAATGGTGACTTTAGAATATTTATTGATGACAAAAAAGTAGTTCTTGAGATAGGAATTATAGAAAGGATGTCTAATTGAGGATTGAATCAAGAAAGTCCACAAGATTCCTTAGAGGTATAGGGAACAAGAAGTACACTGAGTAGCATTTTTATCCTGTCTTTTTGCCAGCCCACTGATCTTCCTCTAGTAGCCAAACCAACTCTTCAGAGGGCCTTGAAGCAGGAATTCATTCTGACAATTTTCAGATGACAATTACCATCAGTATTGAGTGGTTTCAGTATTTATATTGTCTCAAATACCTTTCAAAACCTTCCAGAAATTGCCCCATACGTTCAGCTGCCGTGTCCTGTGTTAAGTTTTAGGGTAGACCACTGCTATGAATTTCTTCACTGAAAGTCATATTTCATATCTGAATGGGAATTTTTGTATCCTGCTCCAGAATATATATGAATATAACCAGCCATTTGTCATGGGGCATTTTCAACTGGGACTGGAAACCACTGTAGTCTGTTTGTTTTCCTAAAACGCCTACCAGCATGGAGCCTTGGGCAGAAAGCAGATGAATTATGAATTGATTTAAAAAAAGGAAAGAATAACCTACAACATAAATAATATTGATTTAACACAATGTCATATCCTTAGAGAAGAATACTTTTCCCAAAATGATTTTATTTTGGATATTATATCACTAGATTGCCTAGGGAGAGAGCTACTTCTTAATACTTGATAATTAACATCTTAATTATAGAATTTGGAAAGTGGTATATAAATATCACCTATGGCTTTTGGGTTACATACAAGTCATTTGCCTAGCAGTCTGTCAAGCACAAATCACTACTGTCACTGTACTTGAATGATAACTGTAATTCAGATTTATCACCTTAAAGCATTGCCACATTGTTAACTGCTTCCTAAACACCAACACAAAAAATTGAAATGTGTTTTATATATGCATCTTGTATTTTTATTAGGATTCTTTTAAATTTTCATTCTATTAGCATATTAAGTTAAACAGTGTGGCACTTCATTCCCCAACTACACCAGTCATCAGAATTTATTTCATTCTTTCTGTTTAACAGTTTGAGAATGGGAGGAAGATGACTATTCCAAACTTACCAATGAATCAATATTCAGATAAGGATGGAATGATAGTAACTACTGCACTATATAGTAATTTTGAGAGTTTTCCAATCTCTTTAGAAGATGGATTGTATAAAGCATAAAGAAATTTAAAAACAATTCTTTCGTTATTTTAGAAATCAAGAAATAGTAAGCAAGAAAGGTTTTGATGTCTTTTGGTAATTAGTATTTACAGTGGGACAATTGTCATCTGGGCTTTTTAATTAATGGGTAGCTTGGCAAAATAAACTCCTGATGATAAACCTTCATAAAAAAGGTTTGTTTTTATATTTCTTAAGAATAGCTATCTCAGGGGGCAGCTGGGTAGCTCAGTGGACTGAGGGCTAGGCCTGGAGATGGGAGGTCCTAGGTTCAAATCTGGTCTCAGACACTTCCCAGCTGTGTGACCCTGGGCAAGTCACTTGACCCCCATTGCCTAGCCCTTACCACTCTTCTGCCTTGGAGCCAATACACAGTATTGACTCCAAGACAGAAGGTAAGGGTTTAAAAAAAAAAAGAATAGCTATCTCTTTAATTAAAAAAATTTGACAATCAAAATATATGATTAGAATAATTACGTCTTGGGTTAAGGGAAATCAAAGGTCAGAGCAACAGTTAATGATTTCTTGAAGTGAGGCTCAAGATAGGTTTTGAGTTCTTGGACAGCTCAGCTTAGTAACATCACTGCCATGGTTCATAGGAGCCTCTTTTTTGGTTGGAAACTTTATTAGCTATGTCTCAGGAGATATTTTTATCCTGTTGGAAGAGTCCATTTATCACAATACCACAACTCCTTAGGAAACTGCTATTCTGGTTACTATGCTGGAAACTTATTTGTTTTTCTTCTTGTTAATTTGGTGCAATAGATGATTATTTCTCTTAAAAGGGAAAATGCTAAGAAAGACATGTCACTAATGTCCCAACAGCTACCATAGTTTTTCCAAACCAGTTTTTTATATTCTTTGAATCACCTTTATTGATTATATACCTAGTTTCCTCCTATCTACTCTTTCCCCCTCTTAAAAAAAGAATTAAATATAAATAAATAAATAAAAATTCTTGCTGTAAGTTCTGTGCTTGGTAAATAGCAGGATAACATGTATGTTTTTATATTTCATTTTGCTTTTTAAAAATCATCAATGGTTTCTTTCCTTTTTTTCTTTGATAATATTTTATTCTCCTTCCCCAGTTAAATAAATAATTTTTTTAACATTTGCTTTTAAGAAAATTTTGAGTCTCAAATTCTCTCAGTGAGCAATCTGATATAGGTCCTACATGTATAATCTTGTAAAACATTTGTCCATATTGATCCCTTTGTGGAAGGAAACTTGAACAAAGAAATTAAGACAGAAAAATTTTAAAGTATGCTTTAGTCTGCATTCAGATTCCAACATTTCTTTCTTTGGAAGTAGGTAGCATTTTATCATGAATCCCTTGGAATTGTTTTAGATCATTGCATTGCTAGAATAGCCAAGTAATTCACAGTTGTTCATTATATAACATTGCTGTCACTATTTACAGTAATCTCCTGGCTCTGCTTACTTTACTCTTCATCAGTTTGTATAAGTCCTTTTGGTATTTTCTGAACTCACTTTCCAATTCTATGCCCTTGCTTTAAATATTTTTTTGTACATATAGTACTGTATTTTGTTTTCTGTTGATACTTTGTTTTTTAAAAAAGAACATAATTTCCTAGCTTTAAAATTTTCTAATTGTATATTACCTAACATAAAATTTATGATATATTTTATTCAATTCCCTACAGATTGTATATCCTTATAACTATTTTAAAATCAAATTATAGATATTTTTGGTGATATCCTCAATCAAATAAAGTCAGTTCTGCCATAACACTTGTTTTGAAAACATAATTTTATTCCAGCACTATGGATGTGTTAGAAAATATTTTGAGTGTAACAAATTTAATTCTGCTTGTGTACAATTTCTTCTTTAAGAAAGTGAGTAAAAATGATAATCCTACCCAAATTAATTTATTTAGTGTCATACTCATCGAACTACCAAAAAACTTTTTTACTGAATTAGAAAAAAACCATAACAAAATTCATTTGGAAGAACAAAAGATCAAGGATATCCAGGGAAATCATGAAAAAAATTTATGGGAGAAAGGTGGCCTTGCAGTACCAGATCTCAAACTATATTATAAAGCAGTGGTCATCAAAACAATATGGTACTGGCTAAGAGCCAGAAAGGAAGATCAGTTGAATAGACTTGGGGTAAGTGACCTCAGCAAGACAGTCTTTGGTAAGCCCAAAGATCCCAGCTTTTGGGTAAAAAATCCACTATTTGATAAAAACTGCTGGGAAAATTGAAAGACAGTATGTGAGAGATGAGGTTTGGATCAACACCTCCACCCTACACCAAGGTAAACTCAGAATGGGTGAATGACTTGAATATAAAGAAGGAAACTATAAATAAATTAGGCGAACACAGGATAGTATACCTGTCAGATCTTTGAGAAAGGAAAGATTTTAAGACCAAGCAAGAGTTAGAAAAAATCACAAAATGTAAAATAAATAATTTTGATTACATTAAATTAAAAAGTTTTGGTACAAACAAAACCAGTGCAAGCAAAATTAGAAGGGAAACAACAAATTGGAAAACAATCTTCATAACAAAAACCTCTGACAGAGGTCTAATTACTCAGATTTATAAAGAGCTAAATCAGTTGTACAAAAAATCAAACCATTCCCCAATTGATAAATGGGCAAGGGGCATGAATAGGCAATTTTCAGATAAAGAAAATCAAAACTATTAATAAGCACATGAAAAAGGGTTCTAAATCTCTTATAATCAGAGAGATGCAAATCAAAACAACTCTGAGGTACCACCTAGCTAGCAGATTGGCTAACATGACAGCAATGGAAAGTAATGAATGCTGGAGGGGATGTGGCAAAGTAGGGAAATTAATGCATTGCTGTGGAGTTGTGAATTGATCCAACCATTCTGGAGGGCAATTTGGAACTATGCACAAAGGGCGCTAAAAGACTGTCTGCCCTTTAACCCAGCCATAGCACTGCTGGGTTTATACCCCAAAGAGATAATAAGTAAAAAGACTTGTACAAGAATATTCATAGCTGCGTTCTTTGTGGTGGCCAAAAATTGGAAAACGAGGGGATGCCCTTCAATTGGGGAACGGCTGAACAAATTGTGGTATATGTTGGTGATGGAATACTATTGTACTCAAAGGAATAATGAACTGGAGGAATTCCATGTGAACTGGAACAACCTCCAGGAATTGATGCAGAGTGAAAAGAGCAGAACGAGGAGAACATAATACACAGAGACTGATACACTGTGGTACAATTGAATGTAATGGATTTCTCCATTAGTGACAATGCAGTGATCCTGAACAACTCGGAGGGATTTGCGAGAAAGAACACTTTCCACATTCAGAGGAAATACTGTGGGAGTAGAAACACAGAAGAAAAACAACTGCTTGATCACATGGAGTGATGGCGATATGATTGGAAATGTAGACCGTAAATGATCATCCTAGTGCAAACATCAACAACATGGAAATAGGTTCTGATCAGTGACATATGTAAAACCCAGTGGAATTGAGCATTGCCTATGAGAAGGGGAAGGGGGAGGGAAGGGAAAGAATATGATTCTTGTAACTAAGGAATAATGTTCTAAATTGACTAAATAAAATTTTTTAAAAATAAAATAAAAACCAAGAAAAATAAATAAATTTAAAAAGAAAAAAGAAACAATGAGAATATAGAATAATTAACCTGCTGCAACCTTTCCCAGGTCCATTTCCATGAATAAGAGGTGATATTTATTATTCATTTTCCGGTAGAGTAGATGCAACTGATAGAAGACTATTGTCTCTTCCCCCTCCTTAGTGAGCATCCCCTGATCTGCCTTTCCTCTACTATTTGTCTACCCCAATACACCTTCCATCATGGTTGCAGCTCATCCAACTTGTATAAGATTTTGCCAACTGGAGAGCAAGAATCCTCAGCTCAAGGCCATGGACATTGGCACTGTTTATTTGTAGCATTTATGTATTTCATAGCCATTTAATGTATATAAAACTATTCTACTATTTTTATTAGGTTCCTATCATTTTCAGGTGTCACTGATGACGTTTTTGAGCATATGCCCCTAAACCCATTATTCCTAAAAGCTCTGGTTTTTATTGTGCAATTTTGCATTAGATAATGCTTTTTGGTAATGCATATGTTACATTATAGCAAAACTGTTATAATTATACTAATCCTTGTTTCTACATTTCTTCACTAAAATGAGTATTTTAGCTCATTTGACTTGTTCTTTATCACAGAGATCTATCCTTTTCATACACATACACACAAGTCTATATCCATATCTTTACCTATGCATCTTTTGCCCCAGGAAATGAAAGTATTTAATTTTATTTTATATGAAAGAATTATCTTTATATCCATCAGAACCCTCTCCTAGTAGAGCAATCATATTCTAGATATATTAATGATAATAACTAACATCTATATAGCATTTACTTTGTGCCAGGCACTGTTCTAATGCTTTCTAATTTTTATCTAATTTGAAGAAAAATATAAATAAAAATATAAAATCTCATTTGAAGAAAAATATAAATAAGTTT
The DNA here is from genome assembly GCF_027887165.1 of Monodelphis domestica. Lineage (NCBI taxonomy): Eukaryota > Metazoa > Chordata > Mammalia > Didelphimorphia > Didelphidae > Monodelphis > Monodelphis domestica. Next base: position 234,158,615 of record NC_077230.1, read on the forward strand.
TAATCATTACCATTAAGATATCTTGAGAAACATTATCTAGGAACAAGCTGATGAGAGGCAGCAGTGTAATGTAAGGGATAGAGAGATGGCCCTGGCACCAGGGAGACTATGGTTCAAGTTGTTAACTGTGACATATATTGCTTATTATAGTACTGGAAAGGTTACATAACCTCTTGGTGCCACAGGTGAGTCTCTAAAACAGAAAGTTGTGGAGTGAGTGTTGATTGGATTTCATAGATGGAGTTTTTTGCTGGAAGTCTCTACACATAGGAAATCATAGATAAACAGCAACAACAACTTACCTTCCATCTTAGAATCAATAAGAGTAGTAAGGGCTAGGCAATAGGAGTTAAGTGACTTACCTGACATCACACAGGAAATGTCTGAGGTCAGATTTGAACCCAGGACCTTCTGTCTCTAGGCCTGACTATCCACTAAGTCACATAGCTGCCCCATTTAGTTTTTTATAAAGGAAAAATCTGGTGCTGTTTGTCTCTAAATAGGATTTTGTTGTCCTATTTGTTTAAAAATAGGCTTTATTATTCAAATTTGGATCAGAGGACTCCTTCCAAATCCACTCAAGTGAAGAAGCTATCCCAGCTCCCAAAATGAAAATGGATTTTGTTTTTCTTTACAGATCACTTGGTTGCCCATGGTCGAATGGCAGAGAAAGAAGCTCGTCGGAAGTTCAAGCAGATTGTAGCTGCTGTCCATTTCTGCCATTGCCGGAACATTGTTCACCGTGACTTAAAAGCAGAAAACCTGCTTTTGGACGCCAATCTGAATATCAAGATAGCAGGTGAGATGGTTCATAAGAGTGATAATGAGGGAGCTCTTCCTTAGGACCCTAAAGCAAAGAACTGGTTGTATCTAGCTATTTAGAAAGAGGAAATGAGGTGTAGTTAGAAGAAATTTAGGATTTCTGACTAACCCACTGTCCAGACATAGAGCATAGCAAGATTTAGAAAGAGTTGTTCTTCACATAGAGCAAGACAAAAGTATAAGCTAGGACATATGTAAAAAACAAAAGATTGGTGCTTGAGGTCTTATTGTTTGAGCTGCCAAGGTACTTTTTGGAAAATGAGGAGTAAGGTAGAGATTGGCTTAGGAAGGTAAAACTGCTAAAGAGGCTGGAATCAATGTACTTCCTCTAAGGGAGCTTTGGAGATGGAGCCAAATTACTGCTGACAAACAACTTGAATGATAAACCTTTGTTGTGTGTCTTCTGGTGGTTTACAGGCAATCTTCTCTTTTTTTCTCCAACTCAAATTTTACTCATCTATTTATCTAATGTACTATCTTCCAAATAGTGCATCATGGGAGCAGCCTAGAGATGAGAGGTCCTAAGTTCATGTCAAGCCTAAGACACTTCCTAGCTGTGTGATCTTGGGCAAGTCATTTAACCCCCATTTGCCTGGCCCTTACTGCTCTTCTGCTTTGGAGTCAATACTTCATAATGATTATAAGATAAAGGAAAGTTCAATACCTGTGTTTCATTTTATTGCCTTGATATAGCTTCAGTCACTTCCTTGGAAAAATCTAGTCACCATTTCTGATATAGGAATATAAGTCACAAGAAATGAGGTAATTTTAAAGTGACTCTTCAGAATGTGTCAGGAAATTGACCATTTCCCTGAGAGTTAGTTTCTGCATAGGTTCAAGAAATTAATTATAGTAGAGATTATCTAAATAGGAAAGAGGAAAATCTTGACTATAGCTTATGCTTCTTCATTTAAACAATATCTCTGGCAGGTCCAATTTAAGCTCTTTAAGAGGAGGGTCTAACTTTCCACATTGTCTACCACAATGCCTTGCACATGAAAGATACTTAATAAATATTTGGATGGAGTTGGAAGATGCTACTCCTTGCAGGGAATGGTGAGTTTGTTAGAAGAGGATGAAGAAGAGAAGGATTTTGGAGAAAAGGCCTTTTTTTTTTTTAATTGTGGTTGTGTTGCTTTCTAGAGTTAAGGGCCATGCCAAAAATCTTTTCCATTTAGGCTAATGATAATGAGTATTTTGAGATTTGAGCGGTAATATGGAGTAAGCTGGACATTTACAGTTTTGGCTATTGATTCGTTTCCTACCTTCTTGTTGTGGTCTCAATAGAAAGGTTCATAATTTAGCCTTTATTCAGGTTAAGTCAGTGTTTACATTCTTTGCTTAAAATCATAATTGAAATTATAAAGTCTCTCAAGGTGTCATTTTTTCTGTATTTCCTCATACTTGGCCTAGTGCTCAGAATATAGATTTAAAGTCCCTTTTGCCTAACCTCCCTAAAACTGTTCATTTCTGTTCACTATGGTTTTTCATGACTAGCCCACTGATGGCAGAAATGGGTGAAATATCTCTTTAGCAGTTTTATTCCAACCCATTTTTGTGTGTCTTTTTATAACCACTGTTGGTGTAGTTTACCTCATAACTTGACCCTTTGAATCTGATAAGAATTTCTAAAAAGGCAACATGAGAGGAATTTCCCTGGTTTTTTTTAGTTTAGAGAGAAGAGATTGTTCATTCTAGGAAAGCCCTTTTTTTATTGTATCATTCCCTTCTAGTCAGAAAGATAGTGCACTAGAGTGATAAATGCCCCAGACTCAGAAGCCCACAATTAAATTTTAGTTCTGAGTCCAATACCTACTAATTGTTCGACCAAGGGCTTTTCACTTAACTGCTCTAAGTACCAGATTTCTGGTCTGTAAAATAGGAACCCCTGACCAGTTACTTCACAGGATTGTTGTGAGGTTCAAGTAAGATAATAGTTTTATTATTACCCCCATTGACCAGAACTTATATTTTTATTTTTGCCTCCCCATTCTTATTTTTAACTTAGGAACATTTTGAATTAATTAGGCACATTTCTATGGCCTTAGTTATTGCATTGAGAAACCAAACATGGAGGCAGCAATCATTGGTAATTAAAGGTTGGCATCTCTACAGACGCAGGGATTTGGGTAAGAGGTTTCTAAATGTTTTTTCTTTGTTAATATTTAAAACAAAGCAAAGTAGTCACAACAGGTTGCTCCAGGATACATGCTGGTGTGTAATTACACACTGCCAGTGGTTGTTGGCAAGCTGCCCTGAGCTTTGCACCTGCCAACACACACCTTAGCAAGCATTATAAAGACAGTAACATGTACTTTTGTCATCTTATTGCATATATTATCAAAACAAAGCAAATGACACTTGAGCAATCCTGGTTTTGTAGCATGCCATGATGTCTGACATGGCCTTTGCTCATGCATTCTGCTCCTTGTTTGTCTTCATTAAGAAGTCTCATTATTTCTATCCAGACCAATCTACTTGCACATAAATTAGTTTGAATTCCTACTTCTTTATTCTTTCAGTCATCTAGAAGTAGTATGAGAAGTGTTTTCCGTTAAAGCATGTCAAAAGTAAATTCAGTATAAGAGAAGTAAATTGAATTATTCAATAAATTCATCTGTAAAAATATTTATTAAATACCTGCTTTGTGCAGAGTACTGTGAAAGGCATTAGGGGATAACAAGTAAATAAAGTACATTCCTTAACTTCTAGAAACTTGTAGTCCACTGTGGGCTTAAGGCAGACACAAATAACTATGATGCAAATTAGAATATAAGTGAATGAGAAAGGAACAAATTGCTGTATGAGATCTGAAGATGATCACTTCTTGCCACGAACTGCTTCCCAAAGGAAATGGCATTAAACTGTTTTTTTTTTTTAAAGTACAGTTAGGGTTTAGATGAGACAAGAGAGATAGATGAGATTAGTGACATTCTAGATATAAAGATGGAAAACTCTTCCAGCTTGGCTTAATTCAGAATAGAAAATTAAGTGTTAAGGATAGAAATGTAGTGTGATGTCAGGCTCTGGCAGGTCTTGAATGTCAGGCCAAGGAGTTTAGACTTGAATGAATAATAGAATATGATCAGATCTAAGTAATAAATTGATTAGTCTGGCAGTTATATATTGGATGATTAAAGAGGGAGCAGACTGGTTAGGAGGCAGTTAAAATCTTTAGTAGGTGAAAATTATTCACAGCATCTCAGGATTGGATGGGATTAAGAACTTGAATTGGAGTGGTGGAAGCCCTGTATTAAGGTTGTTACCTGGGACAATGCCTTGTGTGTAGTATGTGTTTAATAAATGTTTGAGTTAAAGTGGCACTAGTGTGTCTGGAAAAGAAGAGACTTTTCAAGAGACAAGAAGTAGATAAAATTGAAAGGACTTGGCAGTTAGATTAGAAGGTTGAGGGAGAGGCAGCAATCAGATAATATTAAGGTTTTGAGTTTAGGGGACTAGGAAAATGGTGGTACCATTACCAAAAAATAAGGAAGTCAATATGAAGAGCTAGTTTGAGGAAAAGATGATACTTTGATTTTGTACATTTTAACATCCTCCTCAGTGACTTGGATAAAGATATAGATAGTATGCTCTTCAAATCTGCAGATAAAGAAAAGCTGGGAGGATAGCTGGATGGTAGAGCCAAAATCCAAAAAGGGTGTAATAGGATGAATGTTGAGCCAAATCTACTAACATGAAACTTGATAGGGTAAATGTAATGTCTTATGCTTTGATTTTTAAAAAATCAATTTTTCAAGTACAGGATTGAGGAGACATTGTATTAAAGAACTATGGAGGTTTTAGTGAATTGTAAGCTTGATAATGAATGGATGGATCATTAATGTGAAGATAAGCAAAAAACTAATTTGATCTTAGGCTGTATTAAGAGAGGCCTGGCATACAGGAATAAGGAGGTGTCAGGCCTATGGTACCTTGCTTTTGTCAGACCATATCTGGCATGTTGAGTTTTCGTGTTTTAGGAGGAGAATTAATAAATTAATAAACTAGAGAATGTTTAAAGGCTGACAGCTAACAGAATAATGAGCCCATGTTGTAAAAGGATTATTTAACCATTAAAGAATATTCAGGAAGGGACATGATAGTTGCCTTTAAGTATTTGAGGGTATGTCAGGTAGAAGAAAGAATGATTAGACTTATTCTCTTTGGCCTCAGAGGGCAAGAGCAGAACTAGAAACAATAGCTAGCTCTTTGTCCCAGGACCTTGTTCAGTGGCCCCTGGCTTTCTGACTTCACTCTTCATTTAAGGACTTTGTCTAACACCACTTTGGTCATCCTTAGGACCAGATGCTGCCACCTGCCTCCTGATCGTCTTCCCCAGCATCTTCTCTAGTGTTCTGTTGGCTGTGCCAGGGAATCAGATCTTGGCCACCCTTTCTAGCAGTGATCTCACTTTTACTTATGCCCTATCTCCAACCCCATCTCCCTTGAGGTCATAATGGGAGATCTCTATTTGCCTTCTTTTGCTATTTACAGACTCTTCTTATACCACCATCATTCAGCAATTTCTTCTCCTTTAAGGTCCATTCAATCCAAATTAGTTAACTTAAATCAGGATTCTGGTAGCTGTGATTTATAGTCCCTTAAGACCATCTCTTTTCTTTCTTGATATGTTTAATGCCTGACTCATAAATTTTTTCTTTATTCCTCATACTAGGGGTCTTGAACATACTATTCATTTTCCTTCAAAAATCCTAATTTTCCATTATCTCAGTCTATTCACTTCTCATGACCTTAATTCCACCTGGGTTGCACACAGAGAGATCATACCTTTGATCTTGGTATATTATCCACAAGTGAGCCTCTTCCATATTCATGAGCTACAAAATTCCCTTGTCTCATCAAATATTTTTTGATTCTGTCTTTCTTTATGCTTTATGACTTGTAACCCTGTTCTTCATCTTTATGGTGATTTCCATTCACCAAAGTACTGTACTTTCTCAGACTGTCAGCCCTACCTTCCCTGTATTGACCCTTTTTTATCCAGTCCAACTCTATACTATCCTCTACCCTGGAACCTCCTCCTGCCTCCTTGTTCTGGTTGCAGTCAAATCTCCAACCCCAAACCTGGATTGCTCCTGCCATTTGCCTCCTTTACTCCTACTCATATGCTGACATGTGAAGCTGGAAAAAAAACCCCACAAAACAGTGCTGAGTGGATCTATGATAAATTCATGTTAAATTTCAATGCTCAATGCAACAAGACAAACTCTTACCTGCCTTTCTCTTTACTTAACTCAGGGATTGTTACAGACATTTTCATCCCAATTTAAGCCTCCTGCTCCACCCTCAGTCCCCTCCTCTGCTGAGGACCTGCCTCATACTTACCTGAAAAAAGTGAGGCCATTTACTAAGGACTCTTTTGTACTCTTTATCTCATATAACCCAGGCATTTTTCTTCACTACCTCTTTCACTCCTGTCTCTAATGAAAAGGTGGACTTCATCCTTGTTAGGATAAGCTCAATAACATGTACTTGTATCCCATTCCCTCTCATTTTTTCTAGCAAATTGCCCCTTTCTCTTCTCTTCTCTTCTCTTCTCTTCTCTTCTCTTCTCTTCTCTTCTCTTCTCTTCTCTTCTCTTCTCTTCTCTTCTCTTCTCTTCTCTTCTCTTCTCTTCTCTTCTCTTCTCTTCTCTTCTCTTCTCTTCTCTTCTCTTCTCTTCTCTTCTCTTCTCTTCTCTTCTCTTCTCTTCTCTTCTCTTCTCTTCTCTTCTCTTCTCTCTTTCTCCCTTCCTCCCTCCCTCCCGCCCCCCCTTATCTACTAGTTCCTTCCCTGCTATTTATGAGCATATCCATGTCTCCCATATCCTTCCACTGTAGATATAATTTTTGTCTGATATCTATATTGTTCCCTGAGCAAACTCCTCAAGAAAGATGCCAATATTTAAAGCATTCCATTTTCTTCCACTCAATTGATTCCAGATCCTCTGAACTCTGACTTCCAAACCCATAATTCCACTAATATTTTCCTCTTTATAATTACCATTGATTTCTTAATCTATATAGCCTTTCTTGTCCTTTCTACAGCCTTTGAAACCATTCATCTCCTTGTTACTCTTTCCTCTCTAGGTCTTCATGATATTATTCTCTCCTGGTTCTCTTACTGTCAGTCTTCTTTGTTGGATCTTCATACATGTCATGTTCGCTAGATGTGTCCATTCCTCAACTTCTTCTAGTTTCTCTTCTTTCCCTATCTTACTAATTTCACCAACTTCCATAGGTTCAATTATTACGTCTATGCAGTTGATTCCCACATCTGTATATCCATTCATAAGCTCTCTAAACTGTAGATTTATATTACCAACTACTTGTTGGTCATTTCAAACCAGATGGCCTATTGACATCTCAAACTTAATCATATCCAAAGGAAAACTAATTATCTGTATGTCCACACTGCCAAATCTTCTTAATTTTACCATTATTGTCAATCCTCCCAGTCTCTTAGGCTTATAATCTCAGTGTCATCCTCAACTCTTCAAACTCAACCCACATGTCCAGTCTACTGCCAGATCTTATAGAAATATCGGGACTATAGCAATGACTTGTTGAATGGTTTCTTGTTTTCCAGTCTCTCCCAATCTCTTCTTCAAAGATCTTCATCTTCTATTCAATGTGATCTTCCTAAAGTGTAACTCTGACCATCCCACTTCTCTAATTATTAAATCCCATTGTCTCTCTGTCTCCAGGATCAAATATAAAATCCTCTGTTTAATAAGTGCCAGTCTTTCAAAACCTGACTACTTTTTGTCTTTCCAGTATTCTTATACTATTGTACTCCCTTCTGTTCAGTGTCACTGGACTGGCCTACCTGATGTTCCACACTCATAACAATCTATCTCTTGACTGTGCCTTTATGTGGCCTGTCCCTCTTGTTTGTTATATTCTGTCTCCTCAACCTAGCCTCTATTACTTTCCCTGCCTTCCTTTAAGATATAACTTAGATCTTGTCTTCTGAAGAATTTTCCTGACCCACACCTTCTAACTCATTACTAAAAATACTTTCCCTCTGAGATTGCTCCTTCCCCAGTTTATTTCTTATAAATTAACAACCATTTATCACCTCCCCACTTATGGAGTGGAGGGGACCTTTAATAAACAAATATGTTTAGTCAAGCAAAGAAACTTTCTATATTGGCCAAGTTCAATATTTTATGCCTGTGTAGCTCACTTCTTTATTATAGGAACATCTTTGATTCTTTGTAAGCATGGTTATTGAATTGATCACAATACTCAAGTCTTTCAAGATTGTTTTTATTTATAATATTGTTGTTTCTCTCTAAATTGTTTTCCTGATTCTGCTCACTTTACTTGGTATCAATTCATTCAGGTCTTCCCAGGATTTTTATTTTTTTTTTAAACTTGTCATTTCTTATGGTGCCATTATATTCATATAGTCAGTCAATCAATAAGCATTTTTTAAGTATGATAAGTTCTCTAGGGATACAAAGAAAAGCAAAAAATAGTCCTTGCTTTCAAAGAGCTGAAGTCTAATGGGAGTGGCAGTATATAAACAACTATTTTTTTTAATATATTTTATTTGATCATTTCCAAGCATTATTCGTTAAAGATCATTTTCTTTTCCTCCCCCCCACCCCCCATAGCCGACGCGTAAGTCCACTGGGCATTAGATGTTTTCTTGATTTGAACCCATTGCTTTGTTGATAGTATTTGCACTAGAGTGTTCATTTAGAGTCTGTCCTCTGTCATGTCCCCTCAACCTCTGTATTCAGGCAGTTGCTTTTTCTCGGTGTTTCCACTCCCATAGTTTATCCTTTGCTTATGAATGGTGTTTTTTTCTCCTGGATCCCTGCAAGTTGTTCAGGGACATTACACCGCCACTAATGGAGAAGTCCATTACGTTCGATTATACCACAGTGTATTAGTCTCTGTGTACAATGTTCTCCTGGTTCTGCTCCTCTCGCTCTGCATCACTTCCTGGAGGTTGTTCCAGTCTCCATGGAACTTCTCCACTTTATTATTCCTTTTAGCACAATAGTACTCCATCACCAACATATACCACAGTTTGTTCAGCCATTCCCCAATTGATGGGCATCCCCTCGTTTTCCAGTTTTGGGCCACGACAAAGAGTGCAGCTATGAATATTTTTGTACAAGTCTTTTTGTCCATTATCTCTTTGGGGTACAGACCCAGCAGTGCTATGGCTGGGTCAAAGGGTTATAAACAACTATTTACAAACAAATGAGATATAGACAGGATAAAAGAGAGAAAATTTCCTAGTGAAGGCATTAAAACTAGGGAGGACTGGGAAAAGATTCTTGCAAAAGGAGGGTCTTTAGTTGAGTCTTGAAGGATGCCAAGGAAAGCAGAAGACAGAAATGAAGAGGATGATGGGCATGGGAGACAACTAGTAAAAATGCTTCTAAGGAGAGATAGAGTAGCATATGGGAAGGACAGCAAGTAAGCCATCCTTACTAGATGGAAGAGTACATGTTGGGGAGGAAGATGTATTTAGATCTTTCCAATGAATGATCCCCTTCCCTCCCCATATATACATACTTACTTATGTGCTGTCTTCCCCATTATAGTCCTCAAGAGCAGAAATGTGTTTTCCTCCTTTATTTGTATCCTTCAAACTTAGAACAATGCCTGGCAGATAGTAAAAAATTAACAAATTATATTTGCCTGGGTTGAAGTTTCAAAGAGACAACTTTAATTTTGATGTGAAGAACAACATCCTAACAATTAGAGGTATCCCAAAGAGGAATGGGCTTCTTTAGGAAGTAGTAGGTTCTCCAATGAGTTGTGTTAGGCTAGATGGTCTCTGAAGTTCTTTTCAGTTAGTCTCTGCATGTTAAACTTGGAGATTTCAGTGGAATCTCCTTTAAAAAGTCTTGATTCTCTGGGGACAGCTGGGTGACTTAGTGGATTAAGAGGCAGGCCTAAAGACAGAAGGTCTTGGGTTCAAATCTGGTTTCAGACACTTCCTAGCTGTGTGACCCTGGGCAAGTCACTTAACCCCCATTGCCTAACCCGTACCACTCTTCTGCCTTAGAACTAATACACCATAATAATTCTAAGATAGATGGTAAGGGTTTAAAAAAAAAGAGAAAGAGGATTTCATTCTGGAGATTAGACATGGTGTTAGGGCTAGAGAAAGATGTTAGAGTCCTTTGTAGGGTCTTGATAATTAATGCTGGTGGAATAACCAAGGAAAAGAGGGCTGAGAAAAGAGCCAAGGATAAAACCTTGGAAAATTGCCCGATTTGGAGAATAAGAGTAATAAGAACCACCAGAAAGGAAACACAGAATTTGCCCAAGAGAGATGAAAGAACTATAATATTATCACAGAAGCTGAAGAAGGGGACAGTTTGAAGAAGAATTTAATTAATGTTATAAGATGCTGTGAACATAATGACCCCCTCAGAAAAGGCCACTGAATCTGGTAATTAGACCATTGAGAATCTTTATAGAGAACACAGTCAGTAAACTTATGGGATTGGAAGAAAGATTGCTAGGAATCTGAAAAAATATAGTCTATAATTGCTGAGCCATTCTTCCAGAAATTTGGGAATGACTGGAGGTGTTGACGGGGTAAGGGGAAAAGACAAGAGAGAAAAAGGGAAAGAGAGGGAGGGGAAATATAGCTCAACAGAAAGAGGCAGTAGGTAGATCATAGGGGAAAAAAGCAATTTTGCATTTTTATGGGAAGGAGAGTTCAGGTTTTATGATCTTAGTCATAAAAGTTATCTTAATCTTGGTTGAGATAATTTTCTGTAGAAAGTTTTTTCCAGTCTTTCTCTTTAAAAACTAAACCAAAATTCCCAATTTTTCTTACTTCAAGTACCTTTGTTTTTTTAATTACCATTTTTTCTATATGCAGCTTTTTTTGTACATATTTGTTTGTGTGTTGTCTTCTTGATCCATTTGAGAGTTTGTTGAGGGTAAGGACTTGTCACTTGTCTTTCTTTTTATCCTCAGTGCTTAGCACAGTGCCTGGCACATAATAGATGCTTAATAGATGTTTATTTTCTAACAGACTGATTTGTAGAGAACATGGTTTGAGTGTTATAGAAAAGATTTGTAAAAATTTTTGTAAGAAATAAGGTCAGGAAAAAGTGAGAACAGGTCAAGTAACAGTCATTCTTTTTGAGAAATACTTTAAATAATTTAATGTCGATAAATGAAAACAAATAATTAAACTCAAAATAAGTAGCAAATTTTTAGTTAAAAATCTTGAGCATTCAACATTGTAAAGCTGCATGGATTAACAAATAAATTAATTTTGTTCTGGGTTCATTTTTAGGTTTGTCTGAAGTTCTACTATTGCAGGCTTTGCTAGCTGACATAATGGACAGAGCATTAGAGTTGGAGTTAGAAAGATCTGAGTTCAAATCCTGCCTTAGACACTAGCTAATTGTGTAGCCATTGGCAATTCATTTTATTCCCTGACTGAGTAAAATGGGAATAGCAATGGCACCTAGCTTAAAGGATTGTTGTGAAGATCAAATAATATAATGTCAGCAGTCAGACACAAAAAACCATCCCGGGCCCTCTACAAAATGGGAGGCTAGGGGGGACAGGAATTTTTCATGTGGAGAATGCTGTTGAGTCCTTGGATGTTCTAGGGGGGAGGAGGCCCCAGGTGCTGAAGGAAATTCCAGGATGAGCCAGAATAGTTTGGAAGCCTAGAAGCCAGGAACTGAGCCAGGAGGGGAATTAAAAACACACACACACACACACACACACACACACACACACACACACACAGAAAACAGATGGTGGTGGTTTCTAGCACTCTTGGTGAGCAGAGTGAGAATTTCAAATGTTCAAGGCATTTTAAAGCAGTAATAATTAAACATTGTAGTGGATGACCATGGGTTTCAGAAAGCAAGTGAAGAAACCAAGATTCCTTGGGAAAATAAAGAGGAGTCAAGAAGCTAAAAGTCAAAGAACTAGATGGAAATGAAAATCAGGTTCAAATAGGGTGAGGGAGCAGGAGTAGTAGAAGGTTGGAGAAGGAAATTTTAATTATACAGTACCTTGTAGTCATTATAGTTCTAGATGGTTTTAGGTTTGACAGAAGCATATTAATGAGAGTTTTAAAATCAAAGTGTGTGTGTGTGTGTGTGTGTGTGTGTGAGAGAGAGAGAGAGAGAGAGAGAGAGAGAGAGAGAGAGAGAGAGAGAGAGAGAGAGAGAGAGAGAGAGAGAATGAGAATGGAGGGGAATGTGCCAGACAAGTGCTTTTGTTACTAAAGAAAAGGTGAAAATATCAATGAAGAATGGGCATGATAGAATTGATAAGGAAGGAAGGGAAATCATGCTATAATTAGATGGCATGAATATCAAGAAAGAGACTCTGATATGCAGATCTCATCCAGTCTCCTACATCTGAAGGAGTAACTTTCAGATAACTTTGATCAATGTGATGTCACTGGGGGGAAAGTCAGATGCCACATAATATGAAGAAGGGAGCTCCCCATGGCTCAACACCAGAATGTTAGAGCAATTCATGAATACCTTTTATTTTAGTAAGACATCAGAGGCAGTGATAGCACATGGGTAAAAAGGAAATCCCTTCTTTGATATTCTAATTGATTGGAGATCTCAGCATTGGAATTACTCATTGCAAAGGTGAAGATTGCATCCTATTAATCCCTGACTATCCTGAACAAGTCTTGTCCTCCTATAAAATCCATGCCACATTCTGTTGGCATTGTGTTGATACCAGTGGAGCATTTGGGTCATCGTTTTCTCCTACAGGATTGATCTATATTTTTTTTTCTAGACATATATTCATGTTCTTCCTTTTCTGGATCGTGTCTTGTCATAATATTTTGCATGCCCAACATGTACCTCTTCATTACCCTTTTGGTGATCCTTATATTTGGAGACATTGGTGTTCTATGATTTTCAACTGTTTATCATCATTGATGGAATATTGCTACTTTGGAAGTCATTAAAAGATCTGTGTATATTCCCCAAAGCAGCTTGGTTTTCTTTTTCCTATTCAGTTCTGGGACCAGCCCAGTGTCCATTTGGAGTATCTGATTAGAATTTAGGTATTGATAGAGCAGCCAAATATATTGATCATCCAACTGTCAAAGGCAGTTGCTGAAATAAAGGAGTGAGAACCTATATAAACTACGTAACAGGGGGAAAAACACTTTCTGATATTTAATCAACAGTTTAAGAAGAAACAAGAAGAAACAAACAGTAGCCAAAGTTGGATTTCCAGAAGACTTTTTCCACAGATAACAGTTTAATGTAGTTTCTGTTTGTGTCAAGCTGTTGTGAAAATATGCTAATTGTAGTCCAAAAGGACTCAAACAAATTTTGCCAAGTTTTAGAAGTCTGGAAAAGCTTCAGAAAATGGTGGGAAAATCTACTCTAAAGAAACCTACTTTAGATAACCTATCTACTTGTGCACCAAATAGAGCTGCTATTTAATAGCTAAGACCAAAAAAAAAAAGAATTGAGGATCTTGGTTATAGCTGAGTATAGAAAAGTAGATCTGCATAGATTGTGCTATTGTGTTTCCATCAGGACTAAGTAACAACTGGGTATATTTAAAAGGTAGGGTATGAGGGAAGAATAAAAAGGCTAGAGGTTTTCCTATACCTCCACCAGCTCATCATAAAGAATTAAATATTTCTTGAGAGAATGGAAGAAATGCTTTGAGAATATAGAAGATATGCTTTGCATGATTTCATATGTATAGTTGACATATTGTTTACCTTCTAGGTGGATGGGGTGAGGTTGGGAAGGAGTGAGAAGATTTGGAATTCAAAATTTAAAAAGAAAAAATGTTAAAAATAAATAATAAGAACTTTAAGAATAATTTTTTAATGTAAAAGAATGCAACACAGTAAAGGATCCCAGGAAATCTAATAGGAGTGCATTCCAGGTTTAATACATTGTCTGTACAAAAGATAAGAATGTCAAGTCCAGAAAACAGTAGTCTATTTGTCTGGAGGTGAATAATATGAAATTAGTTTAGAAAGATAAGTGGAAACCAGAATTGTTAAGAGTCTTCACACTGATTAATTTGTATTTTGTCCTAGAGGTAATGGCTAACCTTTGAAACTGAGCCAAAGGACATCTTAGACATATCATGGGAATATTGATTTGCAGCCTTGTAGAGCATGAATTGGGGTGGTAAGAGACTGAAATCAAAAAGGCCAATTAAGAAGCTATTGAAATAGTTCAGGCAAGATGGGGTGAGGAATTGAACTAGGGTAGAAGTCATATATCTGGAGAAAAGGGAGCAGATAAGAGGAGATATAGAGAAATGGAGAAGTAGAATCAGTAATATTTGACATCTTTACTGATTCAGAGGATGAGAGAGAGGAAAGAATAAAGAATGAATCTGAAATGGCAAACTTTGAGGTCTAGAATGATGATGCTATCCTCAACAGAAACAGACATTTGAAGATGTCAACTTAAAGAGATGATAATGAATTTGTTTTTTTGACATGTTGAATTTAAGATGCAGGTGACACATCTATGTGGGGATGGAATGAAACTCACATTGGCATTTAAAACTCTGTAGAATCTCATTCTTACCCACCTTTCCAGATTTATTTTTATTAACCCCTTTTGACATTATAACTAAAGTGGCCTCCTTCATAGTTCCTAAGCTTGATGTTCTTTCCATTCCTTGGGGTTTCCTCAATTGAATACACCCCCTCCCTCCTCATCTTCTCTTAATAATAAAACAGATGACATTTATATAATATTTAAGGTTTGCAAAATATGTTACACACAGTTGTTTATTTAATTCTCACAACAACCCTGGAGAAGACTTATTATTCTGGTTACAGATGAGGAAACAGGTTCAGAAGATTGAAATGACTTTCATCAAACAAGTAGTAAATGTCAAAAGGATTTCACACCCTCTTTCCAGAGATTAAATCCAGCTCTCCTCCATGATGCCAGGCCATCTCTCTCAGAATCCCTGATTTTCTTCAAGTATTTGCACAGGTGCCATGCCTTAAAAAATTATTTATTTATTTAGTAAATGGTTTTCCATGTTTACATGATTCATTTTCCCCCCACTCCTCCCCCCCCCCTCCCACTCAGGGCCGACAAGCAATTCCACTGTGTTGTACAAATGTTATCACTTGATGTCAGGTGTTACTTTTGATAGAAAGGCCAGTGAGATTAAGCTAGAAAGTAACTCTGTGGGTGTGGGTGTTTATATATGAGAGAGAGAGACAGAGAGTGAGGGTGAATCAGGTTAACAAAAATGTATTAAGTATCTACTAAATACAAGGCATTGCCCTAAGGTCTGGAGATACTAGGAAAGGTAAAAACAGTCTCTGCCCTCAAAAAATTCACAATCTAATAGGAGAGATAGATTGCAAAAAAATTTACAAAAAAGATATATACAGAATAAAATTTTAAAGCTTTTCTTGATGTGCTTTGTTTTGTATTATAAACATTTACAGGTGATTCTTTCTATGAAAGATATCTAGTAACAAAATAAACAAAACTTAAAATACAGTGACCTCATCTCAAAGTGAGTGCCTACCTCCTTATTTTTGAGTTAACAAATGTATTTTCTCTTCTCACTTCTCCCAATCCCACCAAAAAAATGAAAATCAAAACAAATGGTCATTGTACTGATCATAGTTTTTACAGCTTTCAAACTTGTTTGTTTATAATGTGTACAGTATACATAGGAGGTAATCCTAGAGGGAATGTACTAGCAGGAAGAGACTAGAAGAGACTTCTTAAAGAAGGTAGGATTTTAACTGAAACTTGAAGGGAGGGAGAATATTTGGCAATTTGTGTAGCGATGATAATTGAACCAGTGGGAAGTTTCTAAGCTAACATAGAAAAAGTATATTTAGAGAAGAAAGTTCAAGACAGCACTGAGGAATGCCCTGTTTCCATGGCAGGAGATAGATAATGATCTAGGCAAGGAGAATGAGAAGCAGTAATTAGAAAGGTAGAAGAGAATTGGGAAATAGCAATATTATGGAAGCCAAGGAAAGATAAATTCTAGAATGATGGCGGATGGTTATCAGTGACAAAAACTTTGGAAAAGTAAGAGATTCAAGTTATGAAAAGGAGTTAGAAAAGTATCTAATTTAGCATTCAAATGATCCTAATGTTGGTAATCTTGATAGTATTATATAGATTATAAATTTCTGTGCACAGACCCAAAGACCTCAGAGGCACAGGTGGTATTTATTTTCATCATTCTTTTCTTTTCATTTTTTTATTGGCCCTGCAAAATACACTTCCATATTGGTCATTGTTGTAAGAACACTCATACATAACCAAAACTGCAAAATAAAACTAAAGATACCCTGATGTGAAAGACTATTCTCACAGTTCTTTCTCTGCAGGGGGATAGCATTTCTCATCACAAGTCTTTCAGGATTGTCCAAGGTCATTGCACTATTAAGAATAGCTAAATTTTCACAGATAATCATTGTCCGGTATTGCTGTTATTGTATACAACTTCCCCAAATTCTGTTTATTTTGCTCTTCATCAGTTCCTGCAGATCTTTCCAGCTTTTTTTGAAACAATCCTGCTTATTTTTTCTTAGACCACAATAGTATTCCATTACCAACGTGTACCATAATTTGTTCAGCCATTCCCCAATTGATGGACGTCCCCTCAATTTCCACAAAAGAACAGCTATAAATATTTCTGTAAAAGTTGGCCCTTTCCCCTTTTTTTAATTATCTCTTTGGGCTACAAACCCAGGAGTGACATTACTGTATCAAAGGGTATATATGCACATTTTTATAGCCCTTTGGTTGTAGTTCCAAATTGCCTTCCAGAATGGTTGGATCATTTCACAACTCCTCCAACAATGCATTATTGTCCCAATTTTGCCACATCCCCTCCAATACTTATCATTTTCCTTTACTGTCATATTGACAAATCTGATAGGCGTGAGGTGGTACCTCAGAGTTATTTTAATTTGTATGTTTCTAAGCTAGAGTGATTTAGAGCATTTTTTCATGGGTTTGTTGAAAGCTTTGATTTCTTCATTTGAAAACTACTTCATATCTTTTGACCTTTTATCAACTGGGGAATGACTTGTATCCTTAAAAATTTGACTTAGTTCTTTATAAATTTTAAAAATTAGACCTTTATCAGAGATATTTGTTATAAAAAAATTTCCCCAGTTTTTTCCTTTCTAATCTGGATTAGATTAGTTTTGTTTGTACAAAAGCTTTTAAATTCTTTATGATTAGAATTATTCATTTTATAAGATGTAAAATGAATCTCTTGTTTGGTCATAAATTCTTCTCTTCTCCAAAGATCTGCCAGGTAAACTATTCTGTGTTCCCTAATTTAGTTATGGTATCACTCTTTATATCTAAATCATATATCAATTTTGACCTTATCTTGGTATAGGGTGGGAGATTTTGGTCTATACCTAACTTTAGCTGTATTGTTATCCAATTTTTCCAGCAGTTTTGGTTAAAGAATGAGTGCCTATTCCAGAAGCTGAAATATTGTCATCATCTTGCCAATTTAAGTTAGGGGCTTCAGAAAGAAGAGGCAGATTTGGAAATAAATATTTGGCGGTAGAGAATAACATTTGGATTTCTTTTTTTGTTTGTTTGTTTGTTTGTTTGTTTGTTTGTTTGTTTGTTTGTTTGTTTGAAAACCCTTACCTTCTTATGTCTTGGGATCATTACTGTGTAAGGGCTAGGCAATGGGGGTTAAGTGACTTGCCCAGGGTCACACAGCTGGGAAGTGTCTGAGGCCAGATTTGAACCTAGGACCTCCCATCTCTAAGCTTAGCTCTCAATCCACTGAACTACCCAGCTGCCCCCTGGATTTTTGAACCAAGGTTTCTCATGGCCTCTTGACTGGGAATGTGCTCCTATCTAAAGAAGATCAAAAATTCATTTGCCTTGAGGTTTGCAAATGTGTATAGTGAAAAAAGCAACAGACTGGTAGTAAGACTGGTTCTGAAACTGTCTTTGGCCCTTAGTTTCATGAGGGTCCCTCTGACTCATTAGTTTTTTCATTTGTAGAATAGGGGAAGGGGTTGGACTTGATGATTCTTAACATCACTTCCAGCTCTTAGAGACTATTATTATTTGAATTCTTAAGGAACAGTTTGAAGATATAGAAAAGCACACATATGGAAGGACCAGACCTGGAAGACAAGTGGGTAAGCTATTTTATCTAGAGAAAGAAAGTGGGGGCTATGAGATTATGGGGTTGGACTGATGAATTCAGGAGGCAAGAAAATGGCAATTGTAAACTTTAGAAGTTGAAAGTAACTTCCCTCTTGGACTTTTTAATGAACTTGTCTAACTAATGTATGATATGTATCTTCTAACAAAAGAATTCTAGAGAGAGTGTGTATGAAAATTTCATAAAGGAGGAAAGGAAAAAAATTTTTTTATTTAAAATATCTTTAGTCCAAACAGTTGCAAATAAACTTATAACTAATACAATTCAAAGGGTGTTGGAATCATTTTGCTGTTGCCAACATTTACCCAAGCAATTTTGCTTTCTTTGTAGGATTTGTAAAATTTGAATATGTTGATTTTGCTTTCAGAACATCCATATTTGTAGTCCTTCATTTTTGCTATTTGTTTCTTGCAAATATGAATTAGTATGGTAGTTCATATCTGATATGAGAGTTCCTTATTTCTGAAAATCATTGTTTCAGTTCATTATGAAAGCTTCATCAAGTACTTCTAAAGGTGAAACTTCCCTATAGCTAACTACAAATTGTAGGGTTCTTGAACATTTCAGATGTTATAAGAAAAAAGAGGATGATCTAATGTTGGGTTGGACAATTCAAATTTTAAAGCAACATGGATGAGTTAGTTATCTTAATGGAATTTGTCTTTTTTAGATTTGAGAAAGAAATTGTTTTAAAATAAGAAAGGAAAATGTAAAAACCTAGAGCTCACAGCAGTAAAAGAAATACCAATTATTTTTAAAATAATTTTTACTTTGATATTAAAAGATCCAGAGAAAGACCTCCAGCATAGTTGTTTTTTGGAAGACTTACAAACTGACATGAATAAAAATCTTGCAAAATAGGAAATTATGAAGAAGTTGCAATATATCAATTTTGAGAGAACATACAATAATGAGATCACAGATTAATCTTTTAAAAAATGAAGTTATTAAGGGATGGAGAATTATAGTAGATGCCTGGAATTTTATTTATTGTTTAAGATTCAGCAGTTATTATGATGCTAAAAATGTAAGTAAGACATGATTCCTGATCTCCAAAAATCTTATGGTCCAGTTTGTGCCAAAAGATATTAACAGAAAAAGTTAAGTAGCAAAAATATACTTTTAAAATGATAACAAGAGATGTCACAAAGTAGTCCATGATTAATTCCCAAATGATTTGTATAGAAAATAATTGTTGTAGTAATTTAGAAAAAGATCACATTGAGGCTAGGATAGTCAGGGAAGACATTATGTAATAAGTGGGTTTTGAGCTGTTTGTTGAAAGGTAGGTAGATAGTAGTTTGAGAAGTTGGAAAAGGACATTCCATGTGGGTGGAATATTTGAACAAAGATATACGGCCAGGAAAACAAATGTTCTAAAGATAGTGAATAAAATGAAATTGGTTAGAATGTTGGACTTAAATGTAGAAGAGGGATAGTGAAAGATGAGAGTTAGAGTAGATTATGAAGAACTTTAAATTTCACATAAGTAGTTTAGACTTTATCCCCTAGACCAGCAGTTCTCAACCTCTCAATTTGTAGCAATGAGAATACATAATGCATATCAGTATTTACATTCCGAATCATAACTGTAGCAAAATTACAGTTTTGAAGTAGCCACCAAAATAATTTTTTGGTTTGGGGTCACTGCAACATGAGGAACTGTATTGTGGGGTCACGGCATTAGAAAGGTTGAGAACCACTGCTCTAGACTTTGGGAATCCATTAAAGATTTTTGAGCAGGAGCAATAAACAATGGAATCTGATTTGTCCAGGTCTATCTGTCATTGAAATGCAATATGAATTAGAGGTTAATGAGAGACATAAAGCTACAGACATTAAATGATAATGGAACCCAGATGGTGCAAGTAAGAAGAAAATTGAAGGGACAGATTGGAAGGTTATAATAAAGGTAAAATTGACAATAGGAGAATAAGAATAATGAGGAAGAATAATGACTAAAATCACTCCAGGAGAAGAGAAGTCATGTTCTTGTCAGTAACGGTTACACAACAAACCATAACTTTATATAATGTTTTATGGTTTGCCAATGTATTGTACATACATTCTCATATTTAATAATGTTAATGGAATTAACAAAGAAAATTATTAATGTACTCCTTTTACTTATATTTTAAATTACTTGTTCTTTCCTATTTTGACATAATTGTCTCCTCAAAGATGAAATGGAGAGATTCCCACATTTTAAAAAATAGCTTATTTAGGAAAAATGCTAAATGTAGGTTGTTCCCTAAAATGTTCTTGCAAACACAGAGAAGTTATGTGAATGTTTTGAAAATTATGGAAACTTTTTTTTTTAAACCCAAGGAAGTTGGAAACTATTCTCTCTAAATGTCGACTCCCAGAATGATGTCCATGAGATAGTTCCCACTCTGGTATTATTGTTTTAGTTGGCAATAAGTGTACAGCTGAAATTTAAAGCACAACCACAGAAAAGCTAGTCTTTTGTGAAGAATATTCAAAGTACTTACTTTTAAGATACAGAAAACTGTATAATAACTTGAAAGTAGTGATACCATGATGTGGAATATTACAAACAACTCAACAGGCAATGGAAAGGACATATTGTGGGAATAAGTGGGTTTATATGAAATAACAGTGATTATTTTCATGTAAGGAGTGGAGTAAAAGATTTTTGTCCAAGATATTTATGACCAGGAAAAAAATTAATTAATCATCCAACAAGAATGAGAGAAAGAAAACCATTGGACAGTAATAATTCCCTGCCCTCAAGAAATTTATTAGATTAAGGTGACCTGGAAGAGGGGTGGAAAAAATGATAAAAGGTAGAATATGTCAAAGGAAAGCCAGAGAAAATACTATGAAAATTTCATGGAGAAAAGCAATCAATTTTGTCTGTTTTGATTGGTACCTGGTAAGGAGGAGAAGAGGAAACATTGTGGAACATGTGACATCTAAATTGGCCAGAGAAGGGAGGGAATTTTAATAGGAATGAGAGAGGGTAAAGGCAGAGGGTCTTACCTAAGCATGGTGATCTGAATCAGTAAAGGCCTCAGGAGGGGAGAGGAAGGACAACATAAAAATAAAATGGAGACTATTCTAATTTAATGGAAACCCAGAGTATGTAAAGGTGGAACACAACATTTCTGAATTGGAAGGAGTCTCAGTGGCTAGCTATAGACTAAACTGTACTTGAAAAAGAATTCTCCCTGGCACATACCAAACAGGGAAATTATGTTCGTTTTCTTTAATTCAACCCCAAATTGTATTAGCTTTTTCAACCCTCTCACCATATTCTGAATTTGAGTGTGTACAGTATTTTAAAAACCCTTAGAGTGTTTCCTTTGGTAGCAAATGAGGTTTATTTATGAATAAAATAATCAAGCAATAAAACAGATGAAATATTCAATTTATCTTTTACCTCTTATTTATTCTGTTTTTTTTTTTAAGTGAAACTAGTTATATATTTGTACACCCTGAAGCAAATCGATGCCATATCTTTCACAAGTTAGGTCCGTTGTGTTTGGTGAACTCCAGGATTTTTTTCTATAAGGCCTTATACTTCCCCCATCATATATTTATAAGATTGATTTTTGGGCTCCAATTGTAGCCCTTATAATTAGTACATCCTATTTAGATTCAGCTTACTTAGTATTTTAGCTCTTCATGATTTTTTTTTAACTTTACTGGTACTGAATGTGTTACCCCATCTTTGTTTCACTTGCAAATTTGATAAAGATATCATCTATGCTTTTATCAGTCATTAAAATATTTAGCAATTCAAGGCTATGTTTAAATTTAGGATTGGTGGTAGTGTTGACTTATTAGAGACTTTACAAGTTAACGTTTTAGCATTATTAACTACTCTTTATATCCAACTGTTTATCCAATTTCTGACTTACCTGCTATCATCCAGCTTGCATCTTTCCACATCTTTTCCATAAGACTAGCAAGAGATATTTTGCCAAATATGTTTAGTACTATTAAGCAAAATTTATTTATAACATATCCTTGATATCAGTTTAATTACCTTTTGAAAAAAGGAAATAATGATATTGAATTGGCACAGCCTGTTCTTTTCAATTTGTTTTGTAAAGTTTAGTTGATAACTTTTGCTTTTTACATGGCTGCCAAGTCCCATATTAGGAAATGCGCTATATCTTCTCTCTTGAGTTTTTCTTTGCTAAAGAAAATAACCTGCCAACAGAGTGATCACATGTCACAGTACATACAAACCATGCCTATAGCACCCCAATTCTGTCAAGAAGAAGAAAGTGCATTAGATCTGTATCCCAAAGAGATTTTCAAAAAATGGGAAAGGATTTGTTTGTATAAAACTATTTATAGCTGTTCTTTTTGTGGTGGCAAAAGAATTGGAAACTAAAAGGAGGTCCCTCAATTGGGGAGTGGCTGAACAAATTGTGGTATATGATGGTGATGGAATACAGTTATGCTAGAAGGAATGATGAACAGGATGATTTCAGAAAGAGCTGAAAGGCCTATGTGAACTGATACAGAGTGAAATAAACAGAACTCGGAGAACATTATACACAGTAACTGAAATATTGTGGAATGGTCAACTGTGGTAGGCTTTACTACTTATAGCCTTACAATGATCCAAGAACAATTCTGAGGAACTTATGAAAAAGAATGCTATCCACCTCCAAAGAAGGAATTGTTGGATTGGGAATATAGATGAAAACATGATTTATCACTTGTTTATTTGGGCATATATTGTGAGGTTAGATTATTCACTTACAAAAATGAATAATATGGAAATATGTTTTGTATGATACACATAGAACCCAGAATGAATTGCTTGTCATCTCTGGGAGGGGGAAGGGAAGAAGGGAGGGCGACAATATGGATGATAACTTTAGAAAACTTATGTGGAAATTTGTTATAATTTTTTTTAAATCCATCAACAGCAATGCCAAGAGCAAATTCAGAATCTTCCTGCATTTTTGCCATTTATAAATTGAGTATTTCAAGTTACTCAATTATTTTCTTTGGCTGAAAAAAAGAAGAGAGAAGTGCATTTCATCGATCATTTCAGCTCTTCTGATTTGGATTACATCTTATTGCTGTTGAACATATTATTCCTTTGATTCAGATGTCTTTATTCTGCACCAATCCATACAAGTCAACAGTGTTTTAAAAAGTAAACAGCCAGCTAAGAAGTTAGTGTGTGGATATGGAATTTGGATTTCTGGATCATGACTTAAAATACAGAATTTATAGCCTTCTGGAAAGGAATGGGGCCTTTCTAACAAGGGCTGACAATATATTTGCCCAATATCTTGCAAATCTAATCAAGATAATTTAAAACTGTAAAGGAAGGTGCTGATGCATATCTACTAAGCATGAAATTGTGCTAACTAGGTTGGGTACATATTTATGTTCAAATTTCTGTTGGGCCTCTATTGCAATAAGACAATCCTTGTACCTCTCTGATCTCTTTACTGTTCCATTCACCACAAAGATCTTTCAAAACTTTTCATCTCTCCTTGGGCTTCCCATAGCACTCCTGCCTCCTACTTTCTCAGCTGAAGACCTCCCTTGTACTTTGCTTTAAAAAAAAAAAAATTTGAAACCATTTACCAAGTTCTCCCTGTTCTTCCTATCAATCAACAGTGTGATATGGCAGTCAATAAGGGTGGATTTTATCTTGATTTACATTAAAATAAAGGCTAAAGAAATAATAAGCCTGTTGTATTCCAGAATAACCAGATCGTATCTGGAGTATTGTCTTTGGATCTGGCTTCCACAATATATTGATAAACTGAATAGTGTCTAGAGAATGACAGCCAAGCTAATGAACATATTGAGTTTGTTCCAAAGGAAGATCACTTATAGGAATGAATATCTTTAGTGGGGAGAAGAGATGCCCCAAGAGGGAACAAAGTAACAGTTCATCAGATACTTGGAAAGACACATAGAAGAAAGATTAGACTTAATCTTTTTGGTCATAAAGGGTAAGGCTAAGAGCAATGGATGTCAGTTTCAGAGATTCATTTTTGGCTGGATTTAAAGGAAAACTCAATACTCTCAAAGTAGAATGTGTTGCCTTGGCATAAAATGGATTCTCTCTCATTAGAAGACTTCATGTAAAGGTTGGATGACAACTTGGTAATTGTGTTGTAAAGGGTTTCTTTTTCAGGTACAGTTTGACTTAGATATCCTCTAATGTCCTTTCCGTCTCTTAATTTCTATTAATTTTATGCTGTTTTTCTGAATTCATATTTTCCCATTGTTTGGCATAATAAATCCTTTACTTCATGTAGCAGTTTGTTAAGCCATTCTCCTGTCAATCAGAAAACATTTTCATGTTTATAACTACCACATCCCTTCTAACATTTATCATTTTCATTTTTGTCATGTTAGCCAATCTGATAGGTGCAGTGGCTCCTCGGAGTTCTTTCATTTTCATATCTCTATTCTCTAATTTGAATGTCTCTAATAGTGATTTAGAACATTTTTTTCCTGTGACTGGATAGCTTTGATGAATTCTTCTGAAAACTGCCTATTCAAATCATTTGACACAGTTCCCTACATGGTTAAGAAATTAAGCCTTTATCAGAGAAATTTGCTATAAAATTTTTTTCCCAGCTTTTTTCCTTTCCTTCTAATTTTGACTGTATTGGTTTTGTTTGTATAAAAACTTTAAAATTTCATATAATCAAAATTACCTATTTTACTTCCCTTATGCATAGATCTGACAGGTAAAATTTTCCATGATCCTGTAATTTGCTAATGATAGCACCCTTTTTGTCTAAATCAAGTACTCATTTTGACCATATCTTAGTGTGCAGTGTGAGATTGAATAATTTCTTACATACAGGACCTGTCTTTGTCATTGACATCCTTGAAATATATACTTTCATTATATCCCATTCAGTAGTGGGATTACAAAAGATATGAATGGTTTAGGCCCTAGGATATTGGTTCTCATGTGGTCGGTGGGCCTGAGACCCTCCCAGGGAATCTTCAAGATCAAAACTATTATAATAATACTTATTTTTCAATCATTTCAGTTATCCCCTATTCTTCATGAGCCCTCTTGGGGTTTTCTTAGCAAAGATACTAGAGCGGTTTTTGCCATTTTCTTCTCCCAACTCATTTTTCAGATGAGGAAACTGAAACAAACAAGGTTAAATGACTTGCCCAGCTTCACATAGCTAGTAAATGTCTGAGACCAGATTAGAACTTTTAAAAAGATGAGTCTTCCTAACTCCAAGCCTGGCATTCTATTTACTCTACCACCTCTTATAACAATACATTTTAATAATAATGTTCAATATGATATATGATAATATATTACATTCAAATTCCCAATATAATAAATGTTGGCAAATATAACTCATAAATAAAAGCTTTTAAGGAGAGATTCCTCAATAATTTTAAGCATATAAAGTGGTCCTTAGATTTAAAAGTTTGAAAACAACTGGTTTAGTGACTTTTCTTACATAATTCATCAATTTTTTCCATAATGGTTGGATCAATTTACAGCCTCTATCCCTTATCTACACCTCCAACATTTTATTAGTTTATCTGCTGGCTCATAATCCCTTCAAACTTCTTTCTATCTCTTGTCATCTTTGCTTATTTGGGGACAAAGGAAGACCTCAGAATTGTTTTAATTTGCATTTTTATTGTTGGGGATTTAGAGCATTGTTTTGTATATATTGTTGATATACTGATTCAAATAAATGTTATGTGAGTATAAGACAAAAAAGAAACAATCGCTGCCCTCAACAAATTTACATTCTTCTAGGTTGATATAAATCATACAAAAAGAAAATACAACATATAAAAAGCAATTTCAAAGGTAAGAGAATGCTAACAATAGGGGGAGAGACTGGGAAAGATCTTATTGATGAGGTCGAATAGGAATGGAACAACTTGTGAAAATGCATAGTGGAATCTCATATGTGAGGAGCAGCTAATAGGCCAATTTGACTAAAACATCATCTAACCAGAGGGGAATAACATGAAAAAGAGAGAAAGGATAGGAGGTGAGAGCCCAGTTATGAAAGGCTTTAAATACCTGTTTGGAGAAGTTGTATTTTATTCTGGACAATTGGGAGCCACATGGTCAGGCCTCTGTGTATTAGGACTATCAACTTGAGTGCAATGTAAAAAGATGGCTTAGATAGGGGAGAGATTGGTGGTTCATTTGCATTTCTTCTCTGAAACCTGTTTTTTCATATTCTTTGCTAATTTTCACTATATCTTAGACTAGTTCTCAGACTAGATCTGTTCATGCTATGACTTTTTCTTTGCTCTCACAACTTATTTTAGGTGTTTGTTAGAAATCCTTTTAATAGTATGCTTTAGAAATTTCGAGGAATTCAAGTCAAGGTCATTGGTCTCTAATTTGCTGGTTCTATTCGCTCCCCTTTTTAAATATTATATTAGCCTTTCCTTAGTCTTAGAGTTCTTATTTCTCACTCTATTTTAAATATCAATGACAGTGAGCCTAATCATACCATCCAGTTTTATCAGTACCCTAGTCTGTAGTTTGACTGGACCAATCAACTTGAGCTTTCCACAATCATCTAAATATCTCTTACTGGTCCCCTACTTATCTTTGCTATCAGCTACCAATTAACCACTTCTGCCTTTTCTGGTCTAAAGATCATTTCCCTCTATAGAGAAATCAGAAGCAAAATTAGAATTGAACAATTCTTTCTTTTATTGGTTATAGGTATTAAATCTACCCTGAGCAGCAGTCCTTTCCTTTCTTTTTCACTAGTATATTTTTCTTAAAAGATGTTTTTGATACTTTTAGCTTTCCTTGCCAACCTCAGCCTATTCTGATCCTTTTCAGGACTATTGGATCTTTGTTTTCATTCTCTGTTACCTGTTCTTACTTCCATCTTCTGTATATTGTCTTTTTAACATTTCCATTGGTTGGTTAAATTCCTGTGTATTCGCATTAGTGCCTTTTGTTATCTCCTTTTTCTCATCAAGTTGTTTTCTGAATTTAATTCTCCAGAGCTTCCTATCCAATCTGTGATGACTTTCTCCTTTATTAGGATTTTAATCCATGATTATCTACCTATCTTTCCAACCCTTTAAAATTTATCCTCCAAAATTAATCTGTATGTCACATTCTGCTCAGCTTTTCTCTTCTGTTATATGGCAAATTCTATTGGTGGAGTAATCATTTTCCTCAATGAAAGAATTATAGTTTCCATTCCAGTAATTGGTGAGAATCTGATCCAGAATTGAATTTCATCCTTTTTGATTCCTCCACCTTTTGAAGGATGAAATTATCCTGAAATTAAATAAAGTTGTTAGCTTTTCTGCTTTTGGCAGAAGGAAACCCTGAAGAGTTTTCCATCACTATTCTACTATTCTGCTTTTGATCTATTTCCTGAACTCTTGAAGAGGTAGTCCTTCTCTTGACCAAGATTTACCTCTTTAAATATATGTGTAACTAGAAATCTGTTACCCTAAAAACTACAATTCCCAGGAGCCCACTGACTTCCTGTCATTACATGCTGACATAGACAGGAGATAAATTGGGTGGGGTTCCTGGTCTAGCTCTCTTCTCTCACAGCTGAGGCTGTTAGCTCCCTTTTTACTCTAGCTTTTTATTTTGTTTATTATTAATGAATCTTATTAAATATGATACTTGGAGTTATTGTATATTAATTTTTAAACTTAAAAATATAAGTGATTTCAGTCTGTCCTATCTTTTTCAAGAGATTGCCTCCATACCTTCTCTGCTCCCTCACTTATTTTCATTCTTTTTCTTTCTACCTTCTGCTTCCCTATAAGCTACAAAGATGCCCATGATTCCTCATCCTCGAAAATCCTTACTTGATCTGTCCATTACTACTATCTATCATCCCATCTTTTCTGCCTTTTGTGACTAAACTCCTTGAAAAGATTTTCTGTAATAAGTGCTTCCACATTCTCTCCTTAACCATTTTAAGTCTTCTGTTCTCATTATTCCACTGAAACTGTTCTCTCCAAAGTTGCCAGTTATCTTAAAAAACAAAACAAAACAAAACAAAACCTTACCTTCCATCTTAGAATCAATACAGAGTATTGGTTCCAAGGAAGAAGAGCAGTAAAGGCGAGGCAATTGAGGTTAAGTGACTTGCCCAGGGCCACACAACCAGGAAATGTCTAACTAGATTTGAACCCAGTACCAATGATCTCTTAATTGACCCAGTTAATTATATTCTCCTTGATAGTCTCTTGGTTTTTGTGATAGTTTTCTCCTGGTTTCCCCCCGAACTATCCAATCACTCTTTCTCAGTCTCTTTTGCTAGATCTTCATCTAGGTTGTACCCTCTAATTATAGGTACTTCCTGAGTTTAAATCTGGCCTCACATAGTTGCTGTGTGACCCTGGACAAATAATTTAATTCTGACTCAGTTTCTTCATCAATCAAATGAGCCAGAGAAGGAAATGGCAAGCCACTCTAGTATCTTTATTAAGAAAACCCCAAATGGGATTGGGAAAAGTTGGATATGACTGAGTAACAAAATTCTTAACATTTATATTTCAGTCAGAAATCTTCCTACCCTGTCTCAGCAAAACCTACAAAGTTAAATTTGCCGTTTTGTGTTAGGGTCTCTCGTTCATCTGGTTTGTTTCCTATACTTTTGAATTTGTGACCATGTTTCGTATTTTTCAAAAGCCACATTTTTTTTTAAGCCCATACCTTCCATCTTGGAATCAATACTGTGTATTGGTTCCAAGGCAGAAGAATGGTAAGATCTAGGCAACGGAGGTAGAGTGACTTGCCCAGGGTCACACACCTAGGAAGTGGCTGAGGCCAGATTTGAACCTAGGACCTCCTGTATTTAGACCTGGCTCTCAATCCACTGAGCCACCCAGCTTCCCCCCAAAACCACATTTGTTAAGTACCTGTTCTATACAGGTATAGTACCATAATGTAAAAAAACATTGGATTTCAACTTAGAAAATAGGAGTATCAAATTCTGTCTGTCACTTTACTGGTTTTATCTCATAATTGACTTATTGAAACCTGCTCTTTTTTATGTGAACTATTCTTTTTTATTTTTTTAATTTAATTTTATTTAATTAGATAATTCAGAATATTTTTTACAAGACTCATTTTTTTCTTCTCCCCTCTTTCCATCCCCCTCCCATATCTGATGCACAATTGCACTGGATTTTACATGTGTCATTGATCAAGGCCTATTTGCATATTATTAATATTTGCACTAGGATCATCTTTTAGAGTCTACATCTCCAGTCATACCCCATCGACCCATGTGATCAACCAATTGTTTTTCTTCTGTGATTCTTTTCCCACAGTTCTTCCTCTGGATGTGAATAATGTTCTTTCTCAGAAGTCCCTGAATAGTTCTGTATCATTGCATTGCTACAACTAGAGAAGTCCATTACATTTGATTGTACCACAGTGTATCAGTCTCTGTGTATAATGTTCTCCTCGTTCTGCTCCTCTCACTCTGCATCAATTCCTGGAGGTCATTCCAATTCACATGGAATTCCTCCAGTTCATTATTCCTTTGAGCACAATAGTATTCCATCACCAACATATACCACAATTTGTTCAGCCATTCCCCAATTGAAGGGCATCCCCTCATTTTCCAATTTTTTGCCACCACAAAGAGCGCAGCTATGAATATTTTGGTACAAGTCTTTTTCCTTATTATCTCTTTGAGGTATAAACCCAGCAGTGCTATAGCTGGGTCAAAGGGCAGACAGTCTTTTAGCACCCTTTGGGCATAATTCCAAATTGCCCTCCAGAATGGTTGGATCAATTCACAACTCCACCAGCAATGCATTAATGTCCCAACTTTGCCACATCCCCTCCAGCACTCATTAATTTCCATTGCTGTCATGTTGGCCAATCTGCTAGCTGTGAGGTGGTACCTCAGAATTGTTTTGATTTGCATTTCTTTGATTATAAGAGATTTAGAACACTTTTTCATAATAGTTTTGATTTCTTTATCTGAAAATTGCCTATTCATGCCCCTTGCCCATTTATTAATTGGGGAATGGCTTGATTTTTTTGTACAATTGATTTAGCTCCTCATAAATTCGAGTAATTAGACCTTTGTCAGAGCTTTTTGTTATGAAGATTTTTCCCCCAATTTGTTGCTTTCCTTCTAATTTTGCTTGCATTGGTTTTGGTTGTACCAAACCTTTTTAATTTAATGTGATCAAAATTATTTATTTTACATTTTGTGATTTTTTTTTCTAACTCTTGCTTGATCTTAAAATCTTTCCTTTCTCAAAGATATGACAGGTATACTATTCTGTGTTCACCTAAGTTACTTATGGTTTCCTTCTTTATATTCAAGTCACCCAATATTCACCCATTCTGAGTTTATCTTGGTGTAGGGTGTGAGATGTTGATCTAAACCTAATCTCTCCCAGTTTTCCAATTTTCCCAGCAGTTTTTAATCAAATAGTGGATTTTTGTCCCCAAAGCTGGGATCTTTGTGTTTATCATAGACTGTCTTGTTGAGGTCACTTACCCCAAGTCTATTCCACTGATCCTCCATTCTGTCTCTTAGCCAGTACCATATGGTTTTGATGATCACTGCTTTATAGTACAGTTTAAGATCTGGTACTGCAAGGCCACTTCCTTTGAATTTTTTTTTCATTATCTCCCTTGATATTCTTGATGTTTTGTTCTTCCAAATAAACTTTGTTATTGTTTTTTCTAATTCAGTAAAAATGTTTTTTGGTAGTTTGATGGGTATGGCTATAGTATATGAACTATTGTTAAACTAGATTTCCCCTATACTTATT
Organism: Monodelphis domestica; assembly: GCF_027887165.1. Lineage (NCBI taxonomy): Eukaryota > Metazoa > Chordata > Mammalia > Didelphimorphia > Didelphidae > Monodelphis > Monodelphis domestica. The sequence goes on from NC_077230.1 coordinate 234,189,343, forward strand.
GTTAATTATTTTAAATCTCATTGTATGTTTTTACTTTGATCCTTTTTAAATATCATTTGCTAGATTAGCCTATAATTCCAGCTCATTTTGGATTCGGATTTTATCAATATTGTGCATTTTTTGTGCATTAGTTCTTCTAGTCTTGTATGATATTTAATTTTATTAGTATGATATCAGAGTCATCATCTAGATAACTGATTTAAATGATATACAAGTCAAGGGCAAGTACTTTCAATACCCTGAAATGTAATTTGTGTCTGTAGAGCCAGGCATGATAGCATATGTCTATAGTTTCTGCTTCTGGGGAGACTGAGGTGATTAGATCTCTTGAGTTCAGGGTCTGAGTTAAAGTAGGACTAAAACCTTCAGGTGTCTACAATAAGTTTGGCATCCATATGGTGAGTTCTGGGGTAGCAGATGGCCACCAAGTTGCTTGAGGGAGGGGTAAACTGACCCAGATTGGAAAACAAATCTTGTTAAAGCTTTGGTACCCATTGTTTTTGAGATTTGGCCATGAGTGACTACTGCACTTCCACCCTAGGCAAAATAATGAGACTCAGACTCAAAAAACCAATCAGCATCTATCAGGCTATCTTTTTATATTTCTACTTTTTTGAGCCCTAAATCCCTTTAACCTAGTTTTTTCCTTCTTTTCCATTCTGAACATCTTTCTTCTTAATAGAGAATATTATTCTTCTGGATAGATCCAGAGCCATTTTTAAAAGTGTTTAAAGAATCCGGGTCAAATAGTCTCAGCTCATCTATACAGGATGTATATTGTCAAAAGAAACACAATTGACATAGGGAATTGCTTTATACTAGGTCTAAGGAAGCCTTTTACTTTGTTATGTGTAGTCTGATGAAGACTAACACTTCTTTTGAATCCCTAGTCTCTTTGTTGATGTTTGAAGGGGCTTTGACCGCATTTGGTATGTTGAAGGCACACACATTCATAGAGTGCTCTTATTTGTATCAGCAACATTTGTTCTTATATTGTTCTTTTACCTTATGTTCTGAAATTCAAGCCACAACTTCAGGCTTCCTCACTTCATACATAATTGCCTTGGTTAATTCTAGAAAATCAGGTGTCTACCCAGGAATTGCTAGGTTTCTTTACTGTTAAAAGTCCTTTCCTTAAGATGTCATTTATATAATGCTATTTTTCAAGAGAAGTTATCTTGTATTAAGTGATTAGAATTTTCGTAAATTGAATAACTTAAACTAAAGTTTTAAAAGGCAAAATTATCTTGCATTTCAGTTTTTCTTTTAGTATGTTGTATGAAGATGGTAGATAGTTAACTTACTATATTTTTATTATTTTATTTTAATTTTTTATTAATTAATTTGTTGGATACATTAAAATTTTGGGGTATCTCTCGCTCTCTCCCTCCCCTCCCCACAATAGAGTAGGCATCACAACCAAAAAAAAAGAAGGTATATATGAATTTTACCTTTCATGTATCTATTTATCAGTTCTTTCTTTGGAGGTAGACATTCATTTACAAGTTATTCTCCAAACATTAATTCTGTAGCTATATATAAAGTTTTCTGGGTTCTGTTTTCTTCATTTCTCATAATTTCATGTAGGTCTTCCTAAGTTTTGAAAAAATTAATTTGCTCATCATTTCTTCCAATGCTGTGGTATTCCATCACAATCATATGTCATGATTTGTTCAGCCATTCTCCAGTTGATGGGCATCCCCTCAATTTCTAGTTCTTTTCCATCATGAAGAAAACTACTATAAATATTTTGGAATATATGAATTCTTTCTATTTTTCCCTGATCTCCTCGGTAAACAGACTCAATAATGCTATTGCTAAGTTTAAGAGTCTATACAATTTGATAACTTGGCATAATTCCATATTGCTCTCCAAAATAGTTAGATCAGTTCATGATTCTACCAACAGTGTATTAGTGTCCCCATTTTTCCACATTCCCTCCAACATTTGTCATTTTCTCCTTTTTTTTTTTCATTTTAGCCATTCTGATAGGTGTGAGAAGGTATCAGAATTATTTTGATTTGCATTTTTCTAATCAGTAATGATTTAGAGCATCTTTTCATATGCCTATATGTGGCTTTGATTTCTTCACCCAAAATTTGTTTATATCTTTTGTCCATTTGTCAGTTGGGGAATGATTCATATTCTCATAAATTTGACTAAGTTCTCTATATATTTTATATAGGAGACTGCTATCTGAGAAAGTCTGTATAAATTTTTTTCCTCCATTTGCTGCTTCCCTTCTAATCTTGGCTACATTAGTTCTGTTTGTTCAAAATCCTTCTAATTTCTTGTAATCAAAATTATCCATTTTATATCTTACAATACCGTTTATCTCTTGTTTGTTTATAAATGTCTCACCTCTGCATAAATCTGATAGGCCATATATTCCCTGTTCTTCTAATTTGCTTATGATATCTCCTTTATGTCTAGGTCATGTAACCATTTTGATTTGATCTTGGTTAAATGATGGAAGATAATTGGTCTATATCTAGTTTCTTGCAAATTGTTTTCTAGTTTTCCCAGCAATTTTTACCAAATGGTAAATTCTTTTCCACAAATCTTGGATCTATACTTTTGTCTAATACAATGTTACTAGAATCCTTCACTACTGTTTATTGTATATCTGTTCTGTTCCACTGATCTGCCTTTTTGTTTCTTAGTCTGTACCAGAGAATTTAAATAGTTGCTGCTTTATAATGTTGTTTAAAATCTGGTACTGCTAGACCTTCTCTTACATTTTTTAAAATTCCTTTGATATTCTTGACTTTTTGTTCTTTCAAATGTATTTTATTATTTTTCTGTCTCAAAATAGTTTTTGATCATTTAATTGGGATGAGAATGAATGAGTAGATTAGTTCAGGTAGGATTTAAGTTACTTTAAAAATATAATTTTTTGTTAAATAGTTGAAGGAAGATGGTTGTCAATTTGAATACTCATCAAAAAAATTTTTTTTGAGTTGAGGAATATAGAAATCATTCATGGAAAGAAATTACCTCTTTATGGGTAAAACGTCTTTTACTAACTTTTCATTTTCCATGAGGATAATACTTAGGGTACATATGTGTCCTGCTTGGGTCAAGGGGATACTGTCAAGTTTCTTCTTTGATTTTCACGATTTATATTTTAGGGTTTAGTTGAGGAGTTTTAATATTTTGGTTTTCTTTTTTTTTTAGTTGCGCGCCTAATTCACTGAGCTAATCTTTCTATTGCTGATGACAATATTTTAGAGAAAATTTCCACACATTATTGCTTTTACTGTATCCTCAAAATTTGGTATGTTTTCATTATGTTATCATTTTCTTTGGGAAAAATATCTATTGCTTCTGTGCTGTGTTCTTTGATCTACAAATTTCAGTGATTTCATTATTTGTCCTCCAGTTGTTTTTCTCCCAACGAGGTTCATTTTATTTATGTTAAAAATTTTTATATAAATAAAATGAAAATTAATTTAAATTGTTTTCCCCAAAGTACCACATAGCAGAAAGGAAAGTTCTGAAAGTGATACTTTGTAATGCTATTTGATACAAAATGTTTTATCAGAACTACAAAGGATCATATTGGAGTATATCAGAGTTATTCAAATAGTTCAATGTATCTTTTTAATTATATACTTTATAAGTAATTTCATATATACACATAAAATATGTTTGAATATATGTGTATTCATATTATGTTTATACACATTTATAGAGAATATAAGTAATTTTTCTGCCCCTAACAGATTCTCATTGTTTATAGTTTCCATCCTATTTGATAACTTCCCCTGTGAGACAAATTTGTAATTACCTACCCACACTTATAGATGATTCTAGGATTTTCTTGAATATTTTCTTGTGAAAATAACAGAGAATAAGTTAATTCTTCACTGCTAGCCAACAGTGGTTACAGATCGCTATCTGCAAAGGCTTTTCTTAATGCTTTTAGTACGTTCTTATTTCCTTCTCTTGCCTTGTATATTTTTTATATGAGGAACACCCCATCTGAAATATACATTGATCTTTCTCACTTAATGAAACACCTGGAGCTGAGATGTAAAATACATAAATAAAGATACTTTATATTCACAAAAGTGAATTCACAATTTCAAACTCATGAAGCATTTTTTGAGGACCACCCATTGAATGAGTAGCTAAGCCAATCATCCTCTATAAATTATGTTAAAGAAATGAGACCTGAGTTTAAGAGCAATACTTTGCAGAACCATCTCTCATCCAGTTATGCTTAGTGGAGTAAACTGCTTTGAATCCCCCCCCCCTTTTTTTCTAATCCCTTACAAGACTTTATTTTCTTAGAAATCATTATAAACTTTATGATTTCCCCCAATCTCTATACATTTGTTCTATAAGAAAACAGAAGCTTCAATATGTTTAATTTCCTTATCCTTTAAAATTGTACATTTTTTTACATGCCTGAGACCCCAAAAGACAGAAAAACTCCATCCAGTTTGGCCATTTTCCCCAAGTTTTCTACAGCACTTCTTGATCATGTATAGCACCCAGCATCTCCCTGAAATGATGGATATAACAAGTATAGTCCTGACAAAGTTAATTTCAGACCTCTGACTCTTTAGAGACAGAGGTATGCTTGCTGCTTAAGAAAAGTTTGACTTTTCAGGGTATCTTGTATTAATAGTGGCACTTATCTAGAGTGACTATTTCCCCTGAAGATTAGAAACCTGAAATATACAAGTGATAAGGACTCTTCTATCTTGAGGTCCACCTCTCTCCCTTGGTTCCTTTCCTGAAAAGAAAGGAATGGAGAAATATCAGCTCCCTATACTTACATTTCTGGCTATGAGATATACACCCTGTTTAATCCCACAACTTCAGGTTCTTTTCTTTCTTCTTGCAATGAAATAGGAAGGATGAAAACCTAACCTCAGTTACAAGAAACGGCTGCAGAGGGGAGTAATTGGGATAGCTAGGATACTACTTCATTCATATCAAATATGTAGTCTCACAAAAACAGAAAGATTTACAAAATCCATTCACTTAAGGCTAATAGGAAAGAGGGAGATGAGAGGAATGACATAGGAAGATAATGTATTCAAATAAATAGTCCCATACTAAAAAAGTTGCACATAAATCTGTGGTCATTTTATTTTATTTTTTGAAAATTTTATTTAGTCAATTTAGAACATTATTCCTTTGTCACAAGATTCATTCTCTTTCCTTCCCTCCCCTCCCCCCCCCACCCCTTCCCATAGCTGACGTGCAATTCCACAGGGTTTTACATGTGTCCTTGATCAGAGGCTATTTCCATGTTGTTGGTGTTTGCATTAGGATGTTCATTTAGAGCAGCAGTTCTCAACCTCTCAATTTGTAGCAATGAGAATACATAATGCATATCAGGTATTTACATTCCAAATCATAACTGTAGCAAAATTACAGTTTTGAAGTAGCCACCAAAATAATTTTTTGGTTTGGGGTCACTGCAACATGAGGAACTGTATTGTGGGGTCACGGCATTAGAAAGGGTGAGAACCATTGATTTAGAGTATACAACCCCAATCATATCCCCCTCGACCCATGTATTCAAGCAGTTGCTTTCTTCGGTGTTTCTACTCTCACAGTTTTTCCTCTGACTGTGGAAAGTGTTCTTTCTCGTAAATCCCTCCGGGTTTTTCAGGATCACTGCATTGCCACTAATGGAGAAGTCCATTACATTTGATTGTACCACAGTGTATCAGTCTCTGTGTACAATGTTCTCCTGGTTCTGCTCCTCTCACTCTGCATCAGTTCCTGGAGGTCGTTCCAGTTCACATAGAATTCCTCCAGTTCATTATTCCTTTGAGCACAATAATATTCAATCACCAACATATACCACAATTTGTTCAGCCATTCCCCAATTGAAGGGCACCCCCTCATTTTCCAATTTTTTGCCACCACAAAGTGTGACTATAAATCTTTTTGTACAAGTCTTTTTCCTTATGATCTCTTTGGGGTACAAGCCCAGCAGTGCTATGACTGAATCAAAAGGCAGGCAGTCTTTTATTGCCCTTTGGGCATAGTTCCAAATTGCCCTCCAGAATGGTTGGATCAATTCACAACTCCACCAGCAATGAATTAATATCCCAACTTTGCCACATCCCCTCCAGCATTCATTACTTTCCATAGCTGTCATGTTAGCCAATCTGCTAGGTGTGACGTGATACCTCAAAGTTGTTTTGATTTGCATCTCTCTGATTATAAGAGATTTTTTTCATGTGCTTATTAATAGTTTTGATTTCTTTATCTGAAAATTGCCTATTCATGTCCCTTGCCCGTTTATCAATTGGAGAATGACTTGTGGTATTTTTAGACTTGCGTTGGTACTAAAAATAAACACATTGGTATCAAAAATATTCTGGCCTACACTCCCAGGAGAATAAAATTCCAAATCCTCACAAAGAAAGGTGGGCATGTGTAAAGATGACCTTTGGCAGAGTCAGTCCTCCTTTCCCTAGGTAAGAGGAAACAGTGGAAGAAGCCACCAATGCCTTTTCCCCAAATCCATCCCCTTTGGAGGAACACTGGGCTTCAGCGAGCCTCAATTTGTCAGGAGATATGTGGTGAAGGGAGTTTTTCTACAGTGATTGAACTGCTCAGGGGAGATTACATGTAACCTATCTTGTGAAAGAAAAGTCATAACTGGAGAAGTTTTCACTTCATTTGCTTTGATGAACAGTGATTATAACATCCAACTCTTTGTAACTTCATGGATAACTGTCCATGGGGTTTTCTTGGCAAAGATACTAGAGTGGTTTGCTATTTGCTTCATAAGTGGATTAAGACAAATAGAGGTTAAGTGATTTACAGTCACACAGATTAGAATCTGAGGCCAGATTTGAACTTAAGTATTCCAGATTCCAGTTCTAGCACTCTATATCCACTGAGTTCCGAGGTGCCTCTTAATGATGATGTTAGAAGACTTCATTGCTATGAAGAAAGATAAGGGCAAACTGGTTACAAAGTAGGGAAACCATTTATTTTCAATATTTGATAATTGCTGATATGTTTCAATTTCTTTGTTTAACCAGTGAGCAAAATGATGAGAGAAATAGAGAAAGAGCTATGTACTGGAGACTGACCAGTTGCCAGATCGACAGTATCCTGGAACCGGATGGCAGTAATAATTTTACTGAACACAAACAGGAGATGCACTCAAGAGTGATAAAAGTAAAAGTGAAACATCTCCATGCAGAGAAGAATCTACAATAATTTAAGCTGTTACTATTGATTTAAATGTATTTCTGTATCCATACACACATACTATTCTCCTTAAGACTAGTACAGTTTTGTTTTTATAGGTTTTCCCCTCTCCTTGGACCAATTCAGTTTGTTGAGATTTTAAAAAAATAATAATGAACATTTTTCTCTCTACCACTTTCCCTTTTCCCACAATTGAAAAAACAACATCAAATTTTATACATATATATAGATATATAGATATAGATATATCTTCAAACAAAACAAATTCTTGCACTGACAATATCTGAAATTTTTATCTCATTTTACATCTTGATTGTATCTTCCCTTGGTCAGGAAGTGGAGGAGCTTGCATCATCTTCTATCCTTTGAAATCTTGGTTTGCCCTTGTATTAATTAATACTCAAGTTTTTCAAAGTTTTTCTTTATGATATTGTTAATATTATATATGTAGTTTTCTTGGTTCTTGATATAAAGGAAGTCCTTTATATCAATTCATATAGATCTTTCCATTCTTCTCTAAAATGGTCTGTTGTCATTCCTTATGACAATATTTCATTATATTTATTTACAACAAATTTTGTAATTTGTTGTTGGTACCTACTTTGTTTCCAATTCTTTACTAGTATTTCTATAAGGGCAGCAAGATAGCCAGGCCAAGAGATGAGAGGTCCTAGGTTCATATGTGACCTTAAACCCTTTCTAGCTGTGTGACTTGAGGCAAGTCACTTAACCCCAAATGCCTGGCCACTTTTCTGTCTTAGAACCAATATTTAGTATTAATTCTAAGACTTGAAGTTAAAGTTTTTGTTTTAAAAGTACTGCTATATGATTTTTTTTACATAACAGCCTTTTTTCTTTTTTTGATAATGTTATTGCTGTCGGAGGTTTAAGGAATTAAAGGGTATAATTCCAGTAGCTGAAAGTAATGTCTGCTGCCCAGACTTCTACCTACTTGTTTCTAGTCTTCTACTTATACACCTCAGTTATTTGAAATAGTTTCCTTCTTTTCTTCCCCTTCTTTTCTTAATTCTTTCCTCTTTCTTTTCTTATTTTATCATCAAAACAATAATTAACTCCAGATTTTCTGTCTTATTTAACTTCTATGATCCTTGAGGGTTCTGAGGGAGCACTTGTTTCTTCTCCCCCATTAGAATGTAAA